>NW_026057580.1:90232211-90384696 GCF_023721935.1 Panthera uncia
AAAAAAAAAAATAGGAAGGCCAGAAATCCACTTTCAGTAGACCCTCCAACAATGAGGGCAAACATTTGGTGCCCCCAAGAAGAAGCGAATACTCTAGGACTTGCGAAGAGTTACTCGCTGCGTGCTTTTTTAAATGATTGCACTTCACAGGAAGGTCATCTGCCAAGTCTGTTTGAAGTCTCAGGACTAGAGGACTGACTCTTTAAATATCCAGAATGCACCAGCAGGTCATTTTAGCTTTCTTTTTCTTACACCATTAAAAGTGTCTCTTACATAGTCTCAGTGGAGAAACTGAGGGCTTAAGGCAGGTGCAATTTGAGGGGCGCCTGTGTGGCTCAGTCGGTTAAGCATCCAACTCTTGATGTAGGCTCAGGTCATGATCCCAGGGTCGTGGGATCGAGCCCCGTATCGGGCTCCGCGCTGCACATGAAGCCTGCTTAAGATTCTCTTTTTCCCTCCCTCTTCCCATCTCCCCTGCTTGTGCCCTCTCTTTCTCTCTAAAATAATTTTTTTTAAGGTGATGTTTGAGCCTTATGCTCTCAGTGGGCCAGAGGAGGGAAGTTCAGCAAAGCCAGCCCCGGCTGGGAAGGAGAGAAGGACCACGTTGGTATAATCAGCTTATTTGTTCACAAGAAAGAAGATCAATGCTGTGCAAATACATGGATACATAAACCTCTCATGCAGACCAGGTTCTGGGTGTATGGAAGGGAAGAGTACTGAGGGAAAGGAATCATCCTAGATCAAGACGTAGTTGACTTCAAGAGAGCACAGTTCTGGGAACACAGCTCTGTGGCCCACTCCCCCTCCATGCATTCCCTCCCCGACATGGATCACAGCAGAGCCTAGGTCCCACTTCTGTTCACTCGGGGGACCTACAGTCAACAGGCAGGGAAGAACTGCCTTGGACACCCGCAGACACTAGGCACTTAGTTTTGCAAAGAAGGGCATTAGAATGTGATCCCTCGTGGAAGGAAGGAATGACAGACAGGTGGGGCGTGGGAGAGGTCGCCATCTTTCTATCACACACCCTCCAGGAGCCTAGGGCATCCATAAATGTCACCTCAAAGACTGAGGATGGAGGGCCTCATTCCTCTGTACAATACAAGGGAAATGGGCAGCTAGACTAGGGTCATAAGGCCACAGTTCAACCTGCCATCTAAACCTTGGAGTCAAGAACTGGCTCAACTTCTTTAGAAGCCAATATGTATATTTTTGCTTGGAGAGATGAGATATCCAGAAGGGGGAGGGATGGGCTCTTTCCAACCACCTACTTTACAGATATGGGTGAGCCCAGCTACCTTCTCTGTGGGCTTGAAGGACGTATGCACAGCGGAGACTGACAGAAAGACAGACTGTTTCCCACCATCACCCATCATCCCGGTCCAGAGTGTGTATGGAGACCTGAGCTGAGGGACCTAATAGTGAGGGGCTTTCCTGTGGGTTACAAGCTGGGGCCTCCCAATGGTTCCCCTCTAACCCTGTGCCCACGCTTAGTTTACCCCAGAAGGTAACCAGGAACATACCTTGAATGTGACCATTACACTATTCACAAAAAGAGGGCAACGAGGGGCACCTGGGTGGCTCAGTTGGTTGAGTGTCAGATTTCAGCTCAGGTCATGATCTCACAGTTCATGGGTCTGAGCCCCGCATTGGGCTCTGTGCTGACAGCTCAGAGCCTGAAGCCCGCTTCGGATTCTGTGTCTCCCTCTCTCTGTGTGTCCCTCCCCCACTTGTGTCCTCTCTCTCTCTTTCTCTCTCTGAAATAAATAAACATTAAAAAAAAAAAAAAAAAGGACAAGGAACCATATTGCATCAGCTTCCACATAGTGGCTCCAAATGCTGGGGAAACTGAGGGATATATATTCAAATCTCTTGAAAATGGGCTATTTTGAGCAGTTACTCTATAACCATACACAAAAGTGCCTAACAGTAGCCTTATTTTCATCAAGGTTAACACGTAGTCCAAACAGATTTAAATTGACCATTGAAGACACTCTCTGGGGCCCGCTGCTGTCGGGCTTGAGGCTCCCCGATTGTACAAGTCTCCGTACTGCCTGCCCCCTGCTGGCGGAAGGGTTCCTGCGGCAGCTCGGTACACGGGGCCAAGAGAGGAAGCTGTGTGATGAAAGGGGTTTCTCGGGAAAAGCTCAGGGAGACAACAAGCAAAGATGTCGATGGAATCGATCTTGCTCTGAGCGGATTTCCATCCAAAATAACTTTTCAAACGTCAGCGACGCGGAGGTGGCCGCAGCCCGCAAAACTCGCAACCCCAAAGCCGATCCCGTGCCTCTCGGGACCCATAGCTAAATCACCTGCTGTCTCCAGGAGTTTGCACATCATCCAGGCCGTCACTGACGTCAGCTCGCTGGGCTTGGCTATGACGGTGTTGCCGGCAGCAATGGCCGGAGCCACCTTCCAGGTCAGCAAGTAGAGTGGCAAATTCCAGGGGCTGATCAGACCAGCTGCAAGAGGACAGAAGCACCTTCAGCAATGGCATGCCCCTCAAAGCAGGCTGGCCACACTGGGTTTCTTCACGTGGAGCTCCTCCCTCCTGCATCAAAGTGAAGCTTAATCTTCTAAAAATCCCCAATTCTGCTATTGGTAGCCACCTTCAGGAAAAGAATTCTGAAACGTATCATATGCCATTGTGCCTCTTCAAACTATAAATCGATACAATTTACTCTTTTCTTGATGTCGTAACAATTGTATTGATGAACAAACAGCAATATAAGTTCTAGGACCAAGAGGCTGTCACTTGTCACTAAACAGTTCCAGCTGTGATGAGTTTTGAGATTTATAGTCCGATGTTCACATTTTTTTAAACCTCTCTCTCCATCATCAAACTGTCTAGCTCCTACTTAAGGTTTTCCATCACTGTTTCTAATCTGTTGTGGATTAAGACATAAAGTCTCAAGCTTTTTAGAATCATTTGTAAAATAAGAACAAATCAGTAATGAGCGTGCCCTGTGGGGGCCTCCTACTAGTAAGGCCGATGAATTCTGATGCATAGACTGCGAAATCCATTTTGGCGAGCCAGGGGATTTTTTAATAAAAAATTCTCTCTAGGTTCTCACCTGTATCATGAGCAGATAGGATTGCTAAACAAGTGATAGAACCAGCATCTAGAATTTGTTCCCATGCGATACCGAAACCATGTGTAGGCTTCCAACCATAAAACACACACACACACACACACACACACACAACCTACCTTATGAATAAGTAAATGGATTCATTTTATTTTATACTCTTCCCTCAAACCTGTGCTGTGAAAGTAAACATACACTCTATATTATTATATTTCTCGTTGGAAAATCTTTTCTTTAGGGGATAACAGTATTTTTTCAGCATTGTATATCATCATGCTTCTTAGAGGAAGGTTTGAGCTTCTCCTAAATGCCTTCAAAATGTGATTTCCAAAGGGTTCAAATAATCAAAGTGGTAAAATATCCCATTTTCTTTCCTTTTAATTTATTTTATCCTGTCATAAAATGTAATAAATATGGGAGGTTGGTGGGTTTTTTCCTCGGAGGAACAGTGACATCTAGTGGATATTTTGAGACATTGCTCATATTTATATGGCCTCCAAAAGGAAGCAAGAAGCGGCCCATTCAGTCAAGGCTCACTTATCTGGCACTGTTCTAAGTGCCCTACACTTACTAATTCATTTAATCCATGTTAAAATATATAAGTATAAAATTAAACTATTCTCCCAGTTTTTCAGATAAGAATCGTGAAATATACAAATGTTAACGAAACTGACCCTGCACATATCCAAAATCCATGCTGTGAACGACAAGCCTCTCTGGAAAGAAAATTTTTTTTTTTTTTTTTTTTTTTTTTTTTTTTTTTTTTTTTTTGGTGTATGGGGGGAAAATCTTTGTACGTGAATTTCCTCTCGGTATTATTCTTTTCCTGGTAATTTCCCAGGAACGATGTTTTCGGAATAAGTGGGGAATTTGACACAAAGAAAAATAACCTCGAAATAGATTTTTGAGGCCCATTAATTTTCAGTCCAAGTAGAAGAAATCAGCTCTTTCCTTTTTCTGGGTCTGTTCCCTTCGATCGGTGCTGCAGGACCGACGGGGCGTCCCTCGGCACCAACCCAGTGCAGGCTTTCACCCAGCAGCACCTACCGATCCCCACGGGGGCCCGCAGGGTGTAGTGCAGACAGTCTACGTGGTCCATGTGTGTGCACTCTGATGTGTGGTGCAGGATGGAGGAGGCGAAGAACCGGAAGTTCTGCACAGACCGGGGGATGTCCATGGTTCTTGCCAACGTTACGGTTTTCCCTGTAACAAGTCAGCAACAGGAGGCACAGTCAGTGTAGTGGAGACACCACCGCACCTGCATCCTAACTCACGCTCACGTAGCTTGGTGTCTTCCAGCCCTGGACCCCAGCCCTTGACTACACGGACAGCTGATCATGGTTTCATAAAGCTGTGAAATAATTAGGTATGACGTTATAAGATGGGGGGGGGGGGGTAAAAAAGAGGCAAGTAATCTTTGTTTGTGGGTGGGGGGAGGGTTGAACAATTGATAGCGATCATGAATTCGCCAGATGCTACCACTCCGCTCACATCAGCTCTTTCAATTCAAAATCACCGTGCCTTGTGCAGTCTACAAAGGGGTTGGAGTAATGGGTGTTAGGACAGCTGTATCTGCACGACACCATAAAACCCCTCGGACAGACATACGCTGTACATGAAATGTCCCCCAGCACGTGGCAGAGACCTTCAGATGGGCACGTGACAGAGCGACCAATGGCATCCGGGGGTTGGCATGTGACGCTCGCTCACCATGTGCCCCATGCACCACCTAGCTCCTGGACTGAACAAAAAGAGATTCCGGACTTTTCCTTTATTCTCTTTGGCAATTCCGGGGGACTCCCCGCAGCAGGAGCACCAGCAGGAAACATCTCCTTCTTAAGGGCTTAGACTCAAGCTGCTTCCTAAGTTTAAGCTGATATATAACACACATACCATTTTAAAAGATCTTGGGTTTTCCTAACAGACGTCCCTGCAAGGATTTATGGGCATTTACTCCATTATCCACACCTCTGGGACGGTAGCTGCTTTGGGAGCGGAACGCTGACCTGTCGGACTCTTTCTGAACAACTTGACTGTAACTGCTCTTCAATTACCCGCGCTTAGAACCCCTCTGCCTAGGATTGGAGAATTGTAGGATCAGCCCTCCTCTTCCTCTCCCCCCATATCCGTGCCCTTTGCCAAGCATCTCCGCCGTGCCTTCCACCAAATGGACAAAATGTATTTGCTTTCCTGCCCTGGAACCTGGGCTCAGCTCTGACTTGCTGTGGCCATCAGAATGGGGCAGACGTGGGCCAGATGCCAGACTCCCAGGTGGTTCTGCTTTCCACCTCTACCTCTGCCATGAGAAGCGTCATGCAGGCTAGCCTGATGGGAAGAAGGTGCCCTGAGTCCCATCCATTGTGGTTAAGAGGCAAGAGGTCCCCTGCCCAACCGGAACGAGGGTGTGAATCTCCAGCGTCTGAGTAGTTGTACGGCACTTGCCATAAAGCACTGCTAAGAGGCGGCTGCACTCACCTTGGTCTCTGGATTCCGCCTGGGCCAAGTCCTCCAGGGATTTCTCCAGCAGATCTGCCAGCCGGTGCAGCACCTGTGAGCGCTCCTGGGGGCTCCTGGCCGACCAGCCGGGAAACGCTGCCCTGGCGGCCTCCACTGCGGCTTCGATCTTTGAGGAGCATCAGGAAGACAATCACCTTAGGACTGTTGCTCCTGAGGTTCGAGGAATCCAGAAACCACAGCTCCACGCATGCCTAATTTTTTTCAGCCTAGTTTCAAATATGCAACACTTGCTAGTGCCGAGTTACCTGCAAAGTGGTGTTTTTGTGACCGGTGAATCAGGGCACCACAAAAACAAAGAAGAGGGATCCGTTTTGACCAAGGTGTGCAGATGTGGCAATCAGATTATTAAAAAGAAGCTGTTTGAGGGGCGCCTGGGTGGCTCAGACGGTTAAGCACCCGACTTCGGCTCAGGTCATGATCTCGTGGTTCGTGAGTTCGAGCCCCGCATCAGGCACTGTGCTGACAGCTCGGAGGCTGGAGCCTGCTTCAGATTCTATGTCTGCCTCTCTCTCTCTGTCCCTCCCCTGCTCATGCTTGCTCTCTCTCCCTCTCTCTCTCTCTCTCAAAATTAAATAAACATTAAAAATAAAAGCCATTTTAATTTTAACAGATGCACGTTTTCAATCATGTCAAAATACACATTTTTTTAATATCATAGGAAGGGGAAACTCATCTAGACATGTAGAATCTCTAAACTTTTAATCCAGCTCCAACACATCTGAGAAAGTCTAAAATTTTGCTTGAAATCATATCTACAAGCTCTTTCCCCTCTGAATGACTAATTATAATAGCCATTTACTAATTTTTCTATATAAAGGAATGTTAGACACACAAATTATTTCATCTAACCTGTTCTAAAATTCTAAACCGTGCCTATTGCTATGCCCATTATGCAGATGAGGAAACTGAGGCACAGAGCGCTCAAGTCACTTAGCAGAGGTCACATAGCCAATAAATGGCAGTATCAGGATTCAAACCCAGATCTTTGTGGCCCCCGAGACCATGGCTGGCCTTCTGTGGCACAGCCTCAGTCCCTGCCCCTGCCGGGCTCTGCCCAGTAAAAGAGGCCTGTTGGGGAGGAGGATATCTGTGTTTGAACAGATAGTTTGGAGACCTGGTTTTGGAGCCAAATCCAAAAATATACAGGGGAAGGTACGGGCAAGGCCAATTCATGCAAGGTGAAACGGGTCTTGGGCTGCCTTTGTCTGCCCCTTAGCAAAGTCTAAGCAGTATCTTTTCCAGAGACAGCAAATCTATAGCCTGTGTCTCACCCCTCTCCCCTCTCACACACGAGAAGACTATAATAACTCACAGCGTGCTTCTACCCCTGGGCTCAGACCCAGCCTCAGAATCCTTTTCCACAGGCTTCGGGTCACCACGAGCGTCTTTCTCATGTCACATGATCTGACAATTCTGCTGCCCTCTCCCCCCAAACCTGACGTACATTCCTCCTTTGCTTTCTTTATGCAAACAGAGTCCCTCTCAGCGGGGCTGAATAAAGGATAAAATGAGTCTCGTTTTAATTATACATTTCTGGGGAAAAAAAATGGTGTTTTCATTTCAAAAGCTGAATCTCTAATGTGGACCCGCAGAAACGATGAAGGAAGAATGTGGGCACCAGAAGCTGCCGTCCGGCCGAGGCCTAGGTGCCCGCCAACAGGAGGAGGGTTCATTCCTGCTGTGGTCAATACAAAACGTCCTCTTCCTGAGGTTGTCAGTGTAAAAGCTAAGCTTTTCGCTACGCAGAGAACTCAAGTACAGTCATGTTTTCTAAGTTGTCTTAGAATACATGTGAATATAACATGAGCATACGCTAAGACTTAGGAAGCATTTACTATTTGCCAAACACTAAGGGCTTTACATATACCAGTCTGTTTAATCCTTAGAACAACACTATAAGGTGTTATTATTATCCCCATTTTACAGGTAAGGCCACTGAGGAACACGGAAGTTCAGCTCTAAGTCAAGACCACACACACTAAGTTGTGCAGCTGGTCTTTGAAGCTAGGTGGTCCGACCCCAGTCTGTGCTGATGACTGCAAAGCTATCATGTAAATGCCACCATACGTGTGTGTGTGGCCACTGATCTAAGCATCAGAGATGAGAATGTTAGCTCACTGTCTGTCATCTGTGGAATAAAGGACGATGATAAAGTCTTATTTGTAGGCTGTTACGACTCATATTGGGGATAATTCTGCTGTTAGCAAAACCAGCAGCACTTTCTGTGAGTGACTTTCTGTAAAATCGGGCATGTAGTTTGTATGTGGACCGTAGTTTTCAAGCCAGAAAAAGCTGGGATTTATGGGGATCAGAGAGAATATTTGCAGGGAAATCCAAAATGTTTATTCCTCTACCAGCAGGTGCTTCCATAGTACATTCTGTCTTCTGAAAAGGCATGAGCCGTTAGCTGCAGAAAATATTTCAACTGAATTTGTCTTATTTGTCGTTTTTAACTTCAGTTTAGAAAACACCCTGAGACCAGGAGGACTGGAAAACACAAAGCTGGATTTCCCACATCTATCCCAGGTCATTTGAAACAAACAAAATTGTGGGTTACAGTTTAACCAATAGATTAGCCAGTATTTGCAGACTTTAATCCACAAGTCTAAAGGTTTTTTTAATGAAAGACAGATTTAAAATATTATTAACAAATGAGAAATAATAGCTTAGTATAGATGAAGGCTTGTTTATATATCTTTATTAATATATGAAGGTTACAATTATCCTTTAAATAATCTAGTTCTTTGTGCCTTAAAAAATAAAATCCATTAGGCATTAGATGAGCATAGGTACATCAGCCACATTTATCACCCCAGACACATTTACATTGTCAATACAATAAGTGATAACTAATCAAATGTATCTCCACCATTTTATAAAATTTCTCAAATAAAATTAATTCAACATCAATAAAAAAATTTAATGTGTGTGTCATTAAGCACTTTGAGTAAGAAAAAGGATGGTATTAAATTTAAACACAAAACTATATGGGAATTTGATTTTGCATTTCACCATTCAAATGATCAGTTTTACTTTACCAGATATTTTAAAAACATAAGGAATTATTAAAGGATAACCTAAAATAAATCCCTGGGTTTTTACTTTTGCTTGTTTTTAGAGAAAAAAGTTTTTCAGAAAACCATGAATACAGTGGCAAGTTTAGGCAACACTTGGTAGAGAAAAGGAAACAGTAATACTGATCATTCTTAACAACTAATAGTTTTTAGTAGACACCTATTAAGGAATGTCTGAGAAATGCAGCCGTGTGTTAAGCTGCCTAGACTAATCACCTGGGCTTTGTTCCGTGCACAGATATCACCCCTTTTTTTAAAGAATATTGTTTAAGTTTATTTATTTATTTGTTGGGGGGAGGGGCTGAGAGAGAGAATCCCAGGCCGGCTCCGTGCTGTCAGCGCAGAGCCCCATGTAGGGCTCGAACCCGCGCACCGTGAGACCACCCTGAGCTAAAATCGGAAGCTTAGCCGACTGAACCACCCAGGCGTCCCAGGTAGCCCCTTTTGAAAGGTCACATGACACTGCTTCGCTTTTACCTTAGCACCTGTTTTCGCTAACCAAAAGAAACCCGAAGAGGATTTTCACTTTTAGGAAAAGAGCCATTACCATAGTCTGTACTTCTTTCCCAAAAGCAAAGTTGCATGACACGAACTTTCAGTAAGTGGAGGAGACTCTGCACTTTATGCCATTTCCACAGGTGTCGTAGGAAGGCTCTCTTTTCGGATTGCGGGGGAAACCTACATCCTAGGAGTCCGATTACAAAGCAAACCTTCCCAGAACTAAAATCTTCCTGTCCGCCGATGTTTAACAACTGGGCACCTTTTCCCAATTCCCCTTGCTCCTAGAAAAAAGTAAGTGACGTGTAATCATCAAGACATCAAGTACATTTCAGTCTCCCTAAGTGAACTACTCACCTCTTCGTTTCCACTGTCTGGCACCCTGCAGTATACTTCCCCCGTGGACGGATCATAAGAATCGATATATGAGCTACAAGGTACAAACTTTCCATTAATGAAGTTCTCCAGCGTCAGAAGTGCCTTTGTTCCGGCCATGATGGAGACAACTCCTGTCTTTCTCCCCACCGGTGAGGGAGTCTCCCTACCCTGAGTTTGCCTTGTCCTCACCTCCAGCCCCGACGTCCTCATTTACCAATCAGGGAATGTGGGAGGCGTCCTGACACTCAGGAGCCTTCCAGTCTCCCAACTCTAAGTGAAGAGAGTTCTGGAATATTTCACAGACTTCCGGTACATTTTGAGAAGGGGATAATAACCTGGTAAACTAACATCAGCTTATGTGTTCATGGCCCTTTGAAATGTCAGAAGGTATCTGTGTATCTCCTTTTATTGCATTCACACTATAAGCTTTATTGCTCAAACACTGAGGGCCAGACCCTGAAGCAAGTCCTTGACACGAATGTACTCATTTATTCCCCACAGCAACCCTATATAAAGTGTCATTAAATCCCCTCTATTGTAGAAGAAACTGAGCCTCAAAGAAGTCAATTTGTCCAAAATCGCAGTTAGTAAGGAATGACCATTAATCCATTTTTCTCCTGATCATGTTTTTCCTCCACACATCGCTGCCCTCACCCCACAGAGGTAACTGAAGACAGATACCCTCTCTCCATCACTCATCTGTGTTTCTCTTTACCTTGCCTGCCTTCTCTCTGACCGGTCCCTCCATCCCAAAACCAGCAGCTTACCAGCCAGATGTGCCATGGCAATAAAGACACAAGCCAAATATATGCATGGTGTGTGTAACACACAAGGGATTCATATCTGTGATGTGTGTAAGAATTTCTATAAATTGGTGAGGGAAATGAACAGCCCGATTGAAAAAAATAAGCAAAGGCTAAAAAAAAAAAACCCCAGATAACAACAATTCGTAGCAAAAGGGATGCGATACACGACTGGCTAATGAAGGTATGAGAGGTGCTCGGCCACACTGTTAATCAAAGGATGTGAAGGACAGAGAGATGCCCTGTCTCCCCAGTGAGAGACAGTACACATCCCCCGTGGGCAGCGTGTACTCTTCCGTGGGCTCCCACGGTGGGAGGGCTTACAACACCCCTGGGAAGGCAACCAGGCAGTTGTCAACATTTTTTTTTATATTTATTTATTTTGGGGAGACAGAGAGACAGAGCACAAGCAAGGGAGGAGCAGAGAGAGAGGGAGGCACAGAATATGCAGCAGGCTCCAGGCTCTGAGCGGTCAGCCCAGAGCCTGAGGGGCTTGAACTCACTGACCGCAAGATCATGACCTGAGCTGAAGTCTGACGCCTAACCCGCTGAGCCCCCAGGTGCCCCGGAAGCGTCAACATTTTAAATGTGCCCACTTGGAGTCTGGTAAGCCTAGGAATCTCTCTCACAGAATTTCTTGCTCTGGTGCAAGTAGCTGAGTCACAGGACATCTGTTTGTATGGTCATTTAAAAACTATGGGGCGCCTGGGTGGCTCAGTCAGTTGAGCGTCCGACTTCAGCTCAGGTCGCGATCTCACAGTTCGTGAGTTCGAGCCCCGTGTCAGGCTCTGGGCTGATGGCTCAGAGCCTGGAGGCTGCTTCTGATTCTGTGTCTCCCTCTCTCTCTGCCCCTCCCCCGTTCATGCTCTGTCTCTCTCTGTCTCAAAAATAAGTAAACATTAAAAAAATTTTAAAAAAAAAACTGTGAAAACCATAGAAATGTCTACCAACTGACGAATATGGTAATTAGTTGTGACACCCACAGTAAGGAATATTATGTAGCCATTGAAAGGATGTGGAATTAGGTGAAAAAAGAGAGCTAGTGGATAATATGTCCTATATAATCTCCTTGGATGCCTATTTGATTGAGGGGTTGGAAAGGGCAGGGGGAGTGAGGGTTTTTTCCTCTTTTTACTCCATACAGTTTTAAATTTCATGAATACTTTGTGATGAACCTTTATCAATATGCCACTTTTGTAGCTAAAATTTTGTCAAATGTGAGATATCAATATTCTAAATTCATTGGTCATTTGGGATGTTTCCTGGCTGTGCACAACCTTAGATCCTTAGGGCTTCCCTTCTCCCCCCTTGTTGGTCTCTAAATAATCTCTAAAATTCTTGCTAATCAGTGATGCAAAGTGAGAGGCTCTTCTTTCCCTAAGCTTCAGGCCTCTCTGCAGATCTAAAGGTGACCTCTGATGATGGTCTGATGAACAAAGGACCAACCTCCTGGTGTTCTCTCATTTGCAGCTCAAAGCCTCTGCAGAAACTTGGGAATTATAACTCATCTTATTTAATTTAGCCACGTTCTCGAGGCTCCTTCTCCTCACCCACTAAGAAGCAGGGAAGAAGTTTAAAGGCAAACATTTTTCTTCTCAGCCTAAAATTCTTAACGTTCCTTTTCCAGGTGACTTTTCTTTTATCTTGTGTTATTGACGTGGGGTCATTTCAAGGTGCTTCTGTTGGATACCTGGTTACATATAAATAGAAACATCCGTGCAGGGACAAATACAACACTACATGCAGCCAGCGTCCATTCCGGAACCCAGAAACCAGGGTGGGTATTTCGAAGTCTAATGCAGGGAAATGGTTACATTGTGTTGGAAGGCCGAGAGAGGGTCAGTCCGGCTGAAGCGCCCAGACAATAGTTAACATCAAAGAGCAGATGTCATGTCTGAGCCCCGGGAACACAAGAAGAGGTGGGTAGAGGGAGCTCCTGCAGGGTTGTGGCGTGGCCACAGCGGGCTGGGCCAAGGGCAGCTGGGGGCTGCAGCTCGAGCTGTCGCTGGAGAGATGCTGACAGGGCCTGGAGACAGGGAGCGTCTCTTCCCTCCCCCTCTTTCCAGGCTCTTCCTAGTGCCTCCCGTTGGCAAAAAGCCACTTGGCAAGGGATCTGAGCGATAGGGTCTGCAGACCCCAGCTGTGGCCCCACAGTTCAAAGTACCAGGGAGGGAGCCTGGAGCAGAGAGCTGGCAGGGAAATACCCAGCCCAGACAGACTTTTCTTTTTTTTTTTTTTTTATTTTTTTAATGTTTATTTTATTTTATTTTTATTTTTATGTATTTATGTATTTATTTTTTTGAGAGAGACAGAGCAGACAGACTTTTCTTAGCTTGTGTCCCTGATTCTCCCACTCAGCTTCCAGTGTCTTGTTTGCTCCTTCCGAACTTTCTAGAAGCCCACCCTTCTTTCTCCTAAGCACGTCATGCTCAAAAATATGCATCACCCTCCCTTCCCCTCCCCCACTTCACTGAGATTTCTCTCACCCAAGCTATTGAGAAAAAGATCTGATTGTGCGACAGAAACAACGGAGACTAATGTGGATTGCTTAATCAAGGTTTTTGTCTTTTTGTATAGTTTGCAATAATCCAAAAGATTCTAATTAGAGGACTACCTAAGGGAGATCTTTTAAACAGAAGGGACTTTCCAAGGACACCGGGGGGGGGGGGAATTTTCTGGAATTTTCTGACACAGAGAAGCAGAATAGTGCGAGAAGCTGGCCCCAGTACTTGTAACGTGCACTTGGTGCTTCTCAGAACTTCTCATAGAAATCGGCCCAGCTTCAGAGCAGACATGAAGTTAGCTTTAGCTGGTGCATCTTTGTGCCACTTGTCATTCAAGCTTGACCTGGTCCATTTGGGCATAGTGCCGTGGCCCTTCACTTCCCTTCTCCCTCCGTCCTAGCAGCCCCTTCCTGTCTACACGGCAAACGTTGATCCCCACGTGCCGCTCAGCCACAGGCCTGACTCTGGAACCAGAGCGCAGGTGAAGTGGGAGACACTTCCTGAGGACACGGCATTCAGCCTCACTTCGGCCTGAGCCCTAATGGGTCTTCATGCCCTTCCCTTGAAACTCAGGACCAGGGGCGCCTGGGTGGCGCAGTCGGTTAAGCGTCCGGCTTCAGCCAGGTCACGATCTCGCGGTCCGTGAGTTCGAGCCCCGCGTCAGGCTCTGGGCTGATGGCTCGGAGCCTGGAGCCTGTTTCCGATTCTGTGTCTCCCTCTCTCTCTGCCCCTCCCCCGTTCATGCTCTGTCTCTCTCTGTCCCAGAGATAAATAAAAAAAAAACGTTGAAAAAAAAAAATTTAAAAAAAAATAAAAAAAAAAGAAACTCAGGACCAATCGTCTCTTGCCTGTTTCCCTTAAGGAGACTAAAATCCGATACCCAAGCCTAGGAGTAGAGACTCTACTCCCTTGTGGTTCCACCTGCCTCACTGTACCTCTGCATGTGACCTGCTCCCAAATCCTGCGGACTGGTCCACCTGCTCTGCAGTGCTCGTCCTGCTGAGCCCAGACCCCTGGACTGCGTCCAAGTGTACTCCCATTGGCAGCAACTGCCCCCGCCGCACCCCAGCGGTTGCTCTAGCGCCAGGGCCTGCCCAGTGAGAATAGAGGACTCAAGGCTTTAAGTTCAACTGACAAAATTATGAACATGAGGTGTGCAATATTCTGAAGATCAGTAGTTCTAGAATACTTCAGAAGGCGACAGGGTAATTTTCACCTCATAGGCAACAAATTGTTCTTTTTGGAATTATTCCCTGATTTTCCACGATCCTCTCGAGTGTTTTTGGAACTCTGAACCACCCAGGTGGGCCGCAGTACCAAGAAGTAAACGGTGTGTTTGTTACGTAAGCATCTCCAGAAGCCATAGGGGAAGATACGGGTACCTTCCAGTTCTCTCTCTCACCTTCGTCTAGGGGAGACAGAGCACGAAGCAAGTCACAATGTAGTAGCGTGTGGGTACCCCGAAGGCGGGCACTATGCTTGGCAGAAACCCAGGGCGGGGAATGGAGAGCTCCACCTGAGTTCAGTGAAGGGACCAGAGGACGGGACTTTGGAGGTGGATAAGGAAGGACGGGGAGGAAGTTAACAGGCAGACAAGAAGTGGGTAATTCCAGGCAGAGGCAAGACCTGTTGAGGACCCCACCATCCTTCTGTCTCCACAAGAACCTTGACCAGAAGACACTCTCCTCTCTGCCCCCTCCTTCTCCCCTCTCCTGGTTCTGCAGCCTTTTAATGGGCTCAAGTCTCTCTACTATAATATTGTATCATGTGACTATATGGAGGAAAACAGAAGCTGATAAAGTGAAAATGTGTATCTTCTCCAGCACGAGAACACTGCTCTGAGAATCACAAAATTACACCCAGTTAATGGGGTACCGAATTGATATTACAAACGCCACACGCTACCTCCTGCCCCTATATTGGAGGCATAATTTAATTGACTTGTTTGTTCTGTTTTACACTATTATTTCTACCTATTTAAGTGGTTTCCGAGTAAGGAAAAAGTTGCGTCTGAGGGCTGAAAGCTGGCTTGGCCATCTTGGGTAGGCCATGGTGTTCTTCTATCAAACATTAACAATTCCTAAATCTCTGACATCAGACAAGGTCACTGTGATCCTGAAGTGAGATCCTATAACCGCTGAGCGAAAGGCACTGTGCAAACCATAAAAACGACTGAACGACTCCCTCCTGTGGCTAACTTGAGTGACTGCTGTTGCTTTACTTGCAGCCATTGCCCCTCCCTCAAAGGGTACCCAGTTGCAGAATTACTTCCACTTTCTGACAGCCACCAAGTCCAGAAGAAACCCTTGCTCACTCGAGCCCACCTCAAAATTACCTATGTGTGCCAAACTCTCTAACAAGCCCCTCTGTACCCCTTCTTACTCAGAAGCACCTAGTCTCCATCGTGGATGGCCTCTCTTGCTGCAGCCAGCATCGGTCATTTTGACTAGTCGTGTCCTGGTGGTCTTTGATGACACCAACAAATGATGGGCACCAACATATGCTTGATGCAGATTCTTCTACTATGACTTCCCGGAAGTTTTGAACTACATCTATGACCTGAGTATTGTATATCCTGCCTCCCCACTTCTCCACCCCCTCCCAAAAGGACTCCTTACCTTCACCTCTGAACACCACCGCCTGGGTGGCTCAGTCGGTTGAGCGTCCGACTTCGGCTCAGGTCACGATCTCGAGGTCCGTGAGCTCGAGCCCCGCATCGGGCTCTGTGCTGACAGCTCAGAGCCTGGAGCCTGTTTCGGATTCTGTGTCTCCTTCTCTCTCTGACCCTCCCCCATTCATGCTCTGTCTCTGTCTCAAAAATAAATAAACGTTAAAAAAATTTTTTTTTAAATGCATAATGAAATTAGTGGCCTACATCCCCTCTAAAAGTTTTACACATTTGGCACCTGTGTCCCTTTGTCTTCTAAAATGTGGTGCTCCACAAAAGACTGGGGTTAATTTTTCGTTTCTTTGAAGATGACATTTTTGGGGGAGGCTTGCTTTATTCCCAAGATTTGTTTTAATCTTAGAAAAGTCAACGTTTTGACAGAAAAATGTGGTTGTGATCCCTTTGTGATGTTTTGCACAAAAATGGTGTGCTCTCATCACGTGCAATCTTGGGATCTCTCTGTCCACCATTTTCATCTATCTGTGTTCTAGGAGTGGCTCCGAAGGAAAACTTACAGGTCATCAAACTTATAATGATCACCTGTTTTCAGTCTTCAGCGAGTATTTGGATGTTGCTGTTATGATTTAGGTGGGTTCCTATGCAGTCTCTTCCGGCCTATCCTGATTCCTTCCTCAACTCAGCAAAATCTCCTGCTGAGACACCATGCAGCAGTTCAAGAAAACTCGTGTTTGTTAGGATGCACCTGAAAGGTCTTTGCCTCCAGCTGCTCAGAACACTACTCTACATGTAGGGCTGATTTTTCCACAGCCCTCATGCTGTGTTTCACAATCATCTTTAAAAGAAATCTATCGGAGCCCAGTGCTAGAAAGCAAGAGTGTATTACGTGCCCTCAGCCACCTCACAGTCCATTTGCGTCCTGGTAGAATCTCTGGCAGCCAGTTGATTTCTTGTCCGCATTCTGAAACGCAAGCACATTTCAATCTCCGCAGCTCAAGAGGCTCACCCCAGGTCAGGAAAGACTCCAAAGTGGGGCTGTGGTTTAATGACAAGAGGACAGACAGAAGCAGTGCTAAAGTTTGCTTTTCTTTCTCTTTCCTTCACTATAAAAGTAGCCGTCTGCACACACAGCATTAGAATAGAAATAAAAGCTTGTAATTTTCGGTCACTACACACATAAGGAAATGGAAAGCAGTCATCTGCTGCCACCGGCATTAATTCTTGCACTCACTCAACAGTCGTACGTGCTAGGGACTGTTCCAGTTGCTGAAAAATAGTGGTAGGCAAAACAGAAAAGGTCTCTTTCCTCTTGGGACCGACATTTCAATAGGAGAAAATGACAAATTATACAAATGAAATATGAAATTGCAGCCATGAAAGGATTCCAAGGACAGGGACAAGGTCCATGAAAGCACGCAGTAATCCTATCTACTGTAATCAGAGCCCACGGGTTCCCTGGAAAGTGACAACGAGCTGGTACGCGGGAGCTGAACCTCATGTTACATGCGGTCTTTCCACCAATCCTCATCATGTAGTTATATGCCTCATCTCATCCCTAATGTTTATTTTTAAAATCTTGAATAGCTTTGGCATTTTCAAAGAACCAGACTGTAAATTATTCAACGATTCTACTTTTCCTAAGACCTCTGATACAGAAGGGCTTTCAGTGGCTCCATCAAGGGTTTCTGTTGGGTTCATCTTGCCCCTGGACCCCATCCCTCCTGTCAGCACGTTGTTCTGCTGGCTTGTGGCAGCTCTGGTCCCACTGTTAAGATGCTCATCGGTGTGGCTCTTCTTACTGGAGGTAGGTGGGTTCTAAAGAATGGTGTTCACTGTTGGTGGGATTTTAAAATGTTGCTAGTTTGGAGGCCAAAAGCTGCCCTCTTGGGTGATTTTGCCAAAGCAAAACCTGCCTCCCTCTCTCCCCCCGCCCCTCCCCGCTAATTTTTAATTTTGCAGGAGGGAGACTGTGATTTCCAAGTTGAATTACTTAGATTCAACAGAATCATAATGGCTCCCCTCCTCACCTAGTCCCTCTGCATTGTCCTTAAGGTACATTCTTGCTAGAGGCTTCCATATTAATTCTTCAGAGAACCCCCTGGGCTGGGCTGTCAGCCCTAGGAAGACCTGTGCTCCAGGGCTCTCTCCTGTGCCTAGAATATGGCAGGCTCATGTTGAGGAAGGAAGGAAGGAATGTTTTTCCATTCATGTATTTCTATGGGTATTTTAGAGGAAAACTGGAAAATGATGACCCAGTAATTTTTACTGGGTCTTCTTATCTGGAAGGTTTGTGTGTATGTGTTTTAGCCATGTAATCCTGATGAATTCCTACAAATCAGGAATGTGCTGGGGACATTCAAATGACTGTATTTTTACATCTTTTCTTTTTTTTTTTTTTAAAGAGAGAGAAGCAAGAGTAGGGGAGAGGGGCAGAAGGAGAGACAGAGAGGATCCCAAGCAGGCTCCACACTCAGCACGGAGCCTGATGGGAGCTCGATCCCACAACCCCGGGATCATGACCTGAGTTGAAATCGAGAGTTGCAAGGTCAAGCAACTCAGCTACCCAGGTGCCCCTTTACATCATTTATTAAAAGCTACTAATACTTCTATTGAAAAATCTTGATTGCAGTATAAAATAAAAAGATCTTGAGTAATGATCAAAACTACATTAAAAAATAGGGGTGCACACACATGCACTCTCTCTCAAAATAAATAAAAAAAATATGTGCTAGAGGCAGAAAAGAAATGTATCAAAATATTGGCAGCAGCAATATTTAGGCAATGGAACTATGGGTGAATTTTATTCTTCCCTCCACTTTTCTGTATTTTATAAATTTTATAAAGTGAAAGATTATATTTTAACAATGGTAAATTTTTCATCTGCATATCCATAGGAGAAAAAAAAGTCTATGTCTAGAAATTGTTTTCTAAAATACCTCTCAAAATAGAAGGGCTCAAATACTGTCGTAAATAATGTACCTATGGAAAAAAACACTAACAAGTCAAAATATGGATCTATCATGTTTTTAAGGCCGGTTATTCTACAGGCAATTGAGCGGTGGAGATTCACAAAGAGCTGAGATCAGAGAACAAAGAAGCCACTTGTGTGCAGAAACAGAGAAACCATAAATAGGAAGAAGAAAAACAGCACGGGAAGCAAAAGTGCCCCCAAATGGATGCACTGTTAGTAGTATGGATGGAAGTTTCAGGGGGAAGATTTCCACCAAAACCAAGCTTGTGTATGCTTGCTGTTCGTCACTTAACCCCAACCTCCTACTGCCACCACACCTCTCCCACGCTGGGTGGGTCCCCTTAATGTCTCCACCCCCTTAAACAACAATCAATTGTACACATAATGCAAATAAGAAGACTGCACTTTATCACAATTTAAGAAGGGAGAAATAAACACTCATTTCTACTACTGTTGCTACTATTTTTTGATGCTAAACTTTTTTTTTTTTTAATGTTTATTTATTTCTGAGACAGAGAGAGACAGAGCATGAGTGGGGGAGGGGCAGAGAGAGAGAGAGGGAGGCACAGACTCGGAAGCAGGCTCCAGGCTCTGAGCTGTCAGCACAGAGCCTGATGCGGGGCTCGAACTCCCAAGCTGTGACATCATGACCTGAGCCGAAGCCGGACACTTAACCGACTGCACCACCCAGGCGCCCCGATGCTAAATTCTTAACAGTTAATTCTATCAAGGCCTTATACAACACTGAGTGGACGTCTCTTGTTCTGGCCGCACCCCTGCCCAGTCCCAATCCATTTCTCCTGCCTAAAATCACCCTGAGTTTCCATCCAACCCTCCCATGATTCTCAGCCACGTGCTGTGCGTGATAACCACTTCACACCCAACTACAAGGGTGCCCCAAGCAAAGAAATTAAACTCAATTACAGTCAGTGGTGAGCTGTTTCTAGAACTTCTGGAAAACAAATGCTCTTTAAACCTGCCCTTGACCTTGATGAAGGCTCTGCGGATCCAGGTGTGGAATTGCAGGGGGTTCTGAACAGAGTCAGAGGGAAAAGCCAACACTGGAGAAGGCGAGTATAGATGAATGAGTCTTTGCTGACACTGAGCTGCTCCATCTAGATGGGAGTCAATGTCTGGCTACCGCTAGTCTTTCTTTTTGGTTTACATCACTTTAAGTTAGGTTTTTGTCAGATCTGTTAAATTCCTGATTACTATAATGCATAAATAAAACACTTTCTTAGCTTAGCAAGTTTACACTGGAGTGACAACTACTCAAACACTCTTCAGTAAAGAAATGTACTATATGGGTGTGTTTGCTCCGTGATCATTCACCCAGCAGCACATCTACACTCTGTACATTTTAGCACATGGATGTTATTCTTCCACAGAATAAAAGAAATGTTGTCACACAAGGTAAACCACCAAGATACAAATCACACTATTGCCCAATAAAAAGGTTTATCATACAGTCCATCAGATCAGAGTCCCAGGCCCAGCTGAGGATGAATTCTACCCTAAAGCGACTTATACTCAGGGGGCAGCACAACAAATGCCCGTCAACTAAATTTACCTTGGAGTTTGCTGTTGCAACTTTAAAGAAAAACATGGCTTTACTCACAGGGGACTTACAGTCTATAAAGTATGCAAGATAAAGTCATCATGTATGTAATTCTAAAACAGAGAACAGGAGAAATAAATTTACGGTTAGAAATGGAGGAGTTGAAATTTAATCTGTTAGGGAAAAAAAAAAAAAAAAAAGGAATTCATGTGCCGGGAAAGTTAGGTGAAAAAGATCCCATAAAATCCCCAAGTCATTTTTAGCAAGAGTGGTAGAGAACCTCATAAACAGACTCTAAGAAACAAAACACGATCTGCCGTTATGCTCAAACAAACTAAGGCAATTTATTAGCTGGCTTTACACCTTAAATAATCTCTTGGTTACCTACAGGGACAGTTCCACTAATTCCAAACTAAGCTTTCAAAAGTTCATTGTTGGAGGAAGAACATTCTTATGCTCAACGCAAAATACCTCTTTTATAACTTCCAGCAAATCTTTTCTTAGAGTTAACTAAAAAAAAAATTGCTCAGGTCAAATATTAACTACCTCAACAACCAATTTCGTTTATTTTCCATCAAAGTGTGCGCAGGAGAGTTGAAAATCAAAAGAGAACACTGTAAACGTTTTGTGGTTTGGCTGGAAGCAGAGTTCATTTCATGATGACTGAACGTCTTCTAATACATATTTCTGATAGTTTCCATAAACCTCAGCAAAGTAAATCCATTCACTAACATTTCAAAGGGAAAGTTGTTTTCTTAAATGAAAGTGCAATATTAGCCTTTCTTTGCCATTTGGCAACTTGAAATTTTCGCAGGAGTGCTGATTAATACTTCTTTGTAGCTGATTATATCATTTTAAGTTTCTCTCTCATTTAAAAAAATATCAATTGCACATTGTTCCTTTAACTGAACAACTGGATTCTTTAAAACAGAGGTTAGCTATTTCACTGCATTTGGAAACATGGTAGAAATTCTGACCCATCATTCTTTTATCTGTGAAAGAAAAAAACAAAAAAAGGCGCTATAATTTATTCATTCACATTTTAAGAACAACAACAAAAGGAAAATGACAGTAAAATAATCATTATATCAAGATGAAACTTTTCTTTTTTCCTGCAACTTTTCCCCTTCCCCAGTCATGCTATTTCTGAGATTTACTACAATCTCTCCATTATGTTCCACAAGACACTGTGTCTTATTTCTAGAATGCTCTTTTAGAAAGAATGCTTTGATGGATTACGTGTAACGTTGCTGACAGTGCATTAGATAACATTTACTGAATGCCAATTACGGTGCCAAGTGTTTTGTGTAGACCTTCACCTCACGACGCTGGGAGGTAGGTTCCTGTACCCCATTTTTACAGGTGAATAAACTGAAGGAGAAATGTGCTTGTGCTGCTAGGAGTCAGTGGGGTAGTAACAAACTTGGGCAGCTGGACTCCAAAGCCTTTTGCAGGATGCAAGTATAACTGGATTTGGATGCAACAGAAAGCCCCATGTTCAAAGTAGACACTCCATTCGATGAACTGAATAACTTTCATGCGGAAAACGATCAAATGAAGTAATGAAGTTCCCTTTAAAAAAATAATATTCCTAAGATTTACATTAATCATGATTGTGTGGAAGAACATTTAAATTACTGAAGTTCTCTGGTCCAGTTCTGGCTATTTTCTCCAAAATTCAACTGCACCTTACATTATACAATAGGTCCCTTTCATTAACATTAATTGAACTTTCTGAATGAATCATTTCAAAGAACACTGAGAACCAGTTATTTAAAGAAAAAACAATAATGATGGCTCTTCTATTAAATGAAATCACTTCCCCCAAATTCATTGGACTCTTAAAGTCTGTATTCTCATAATTTGGATTGCATAGTTCCAAATCTATCTTTCAACAAATTTAATTTAAAAAAAATTTTTTTAACATTTATTTATTTCTGAGAGACAGTGAAGGAGTAGGAGGGGGGCAGAGATGGGGGGAGACAAAGAATCTGAAGCAGGCTCCAGGCTCTGAGGTGTTAGCAAAGACCCAACATGGGGCTCAAACAAACAGTGAGATCGTGACCTGAGCCAAAGTCAGATGCTTAATCCACTGAGCCAGCCAGGTGCCCCGAATTTACTTTAATTTTTAATAAACGTTTATTTATTTTTGAGACGGAGAGACAGAGAGAGAGCATGTGTAAGCAAGGGAAGGGCAGAGACAGGGGGAGAGAGAGAATCCCAAGCAGGCTCCACGATGCCGGCACAGAGCCCCACGTGGGGGCTCGATCTTATGAACCCTGGGATCATGACCTGAGCCGAAATGAAGAATCGGACACTGAACCGACTGAGCCAACCCCAGGCGTCCCAAAAGTTACCTTAATTTTGAGGAATATCACTCATGGGGAAGACAGTTTGGAAGTCTCACTGTGAAAAGTTCTAAAACCACACATTTTCTTGCCATCATGTAAAAAGACTTGAACATAAATTTTAAAATCTTGTTCTCATACCATAACTGTGTTCCCCTTAAGCCATAAAGTCTCAGTGAGCATTCTCACAAAGCAGGTAAAGAAGAGACGCCACGACAGGTAACCACCCTCACGGTACCTCGGTGACCACGCCCGCGGCGATGGTGGAGCCTCCGTAGCGCAGCATGAACCTCCCCAGCTCCTTAAAGTCTTTGTACAGCTCCAGCGCCACCGGCCGTTGCGTCTGCAGCTCCACCAAGGCGTTCTGGCCTTTGGTCAGCAATCTGTCAGGACAGGGGGAGTGGGGACGACACGGATGGCCCGCAGAGGTGAATAATGCGGTAACAAACCAAAAAATGTATATTTCACATTTGATCAACTTTCAAAAACTTAAAGAGTTTTTAAAATGAAAATATATACCTTTGAATTTTTCTGGGTCAGTTGAAAGAAATGAGAGGAATAATTCTAGATTTAAGAAATATTAGCTACATTTTATATACGTGTGTGTGTGTGTGTGTGTGTGTGTGTGTGTGTGTGTGTATTTTTTTACCAATCTTCCAAATACAACTCTTGAAGGACCCTATAACCTAAAATGCTCAAGGGCCCTCCACCAAAGCCTTCCTTTCATTCCCTCATGCAACTGAGAGGTTCAATATCTAATAAAGAAAGTAAAGAATTTTCATTTTAAAAGAGGAACATAATATAAAATTCTAATTGGGGGGACGAAGTGTTAGGAAGTTATGTATAAAGGGGACAAAATCTCCTAGTGCCAACAGACTATTCTAAACCTCTCTCTTTCCTTCCCTCCTCTCTCTTTTCTCACATAGGAATAATAATTCTTTAACAAGGGTTCAAAATAAAATCACATAAGATTTTCCCATCGTATGATGTCTGTAGGAAATGAACGGGGTGGGGCAGGAGCCTTCATATAAGCAGTTCCATACAAATATAAACAAAAATCCTCATGCAATGGGCCCTCCCAAACTTACGGGAAGAGTAGATCCCAAAAGGGGACATTTTGAAAATGTTCTCTAATTTAATTTCAATAACATTCTCTAATTTAATTTTGATGTGTTCTAGAAAGAAAACAGCAATTATAAACTCTCCTTCTGAAAGATTAGTTCAGAGACAGAATAAGCCAAAAAAGTTTTTAAAAAAGTATTCCAAAATTTCCAAAAATTGGCTTTGGACAATTTCAGTCCAGAGTCCCATTCCTTAGAAAGAAGAGTATCTAATATATTCATAATTTGTACTTAATGTTGTTTCTAGAAAGCTTGATTCCATCCATATGAAGCAATCAAGTCTAATTTGCCAGCGGTGGAAAGGAAGGAAAGACCAAATGGTGCTGGTGTAAAGTAAGAGAAAGGCTACAAATTAGGTGCCAGGAAAAATTAATATGAGAATATAGTAGAACCCAGAATCACTGAGCAGGGAGCAGAAGCAGGGAGGGGAAAATTCAGAATTAGATATGATGAGTCAATTTTAGATTGAGAATTCTCCCAATCACTTGTGTGGGTCAAACAACCTGGATCCTGCCAAAAATACTATAATTTATGTGAACCAGCTGACTAGGTTAAATTCCTGACTCTGCCCCCTTGCTAGCTCTGTGACCTTGAACATGTTCTATAACTTCTTTAAACCTCAGCTTCCTTATCTGAAAAATGGGGGAAATAGTACGTGCTTCGTAAGGTTGCTGAGAATATAAACCACGTGAAAGCAGTCCTGAGAGAGCCTAGGAAATAGCGGTCCTTCAGATGTTCGCCATTATTTACACTTCTCGGGACATTATGGCATCGTGGACTTTAAAGACTCAGGTTAAACCTCAAGAAGTATCAGTGACTACACATACTGTGGTGAGCACTGAATAATGCACAGAACTGTCAAATCACTATGCTGTACACCTGAAACTAATATAACATTGCATGTCAACCATATTTCAATACATTTTTAAAATCCATCTTAAAAAAATAAAATAAAAAGAACTATTAAGGAACTATCTTCGAAAGAGAGATTCAGTAACTCTTTCTTCCTAACTGATGGAGAAACGGGCATGGGCATAGAGCAGAGTGAAGACTCACTTCCACTTGCACCCTACCTATTAGCCCACTAACCACCTCTGGGCCTCTTACCCAGGTGCAAATGAGGAGGAACACCCAAAGACTGAAAAAAAGGGGATTTTGGGTGGGATTCCCCATAGGGTTGAAACGAGGAAAACCCCAAAGCTAAAGCAGCCAAGCCAAACTGTGGTTAGTTAGCCTTTAGTTGAATCAGGGTAAAAAACTTCAGGTTCTCAGGAAGCGCTTCCTTTGAAAAATCCCAACCTTGTCCCAGCCAAAGGGAATTGTCCCCATTGAGGCCTGGATATTAACGATAATCAAGAGGGAAACGACATGGTGGTGATCACCTCAGCTTAAAGCTCCATGTGGATTCTGAACAGAAAGAAAAATTCTGGGTGGGAAAAAAACTAGAAGCTACAGGGTATGCAATACACTTTTTGCCTGGACTATTCTTAAAGTATGGAACGCTTCTCATCAAGGAGGCGACAAGAAAGTGAAGGGCAACACTCAGGCGTAATCTGGAACTGGTGGCTAGGCATAATCGAAATTCATTCTTTAAAATGTAGAACTGACTTTTTTAAGTGCCTTTATTTTTACATCATCAGTACCTAGGGCTTGACACATATATGCAAATTTACATTAGTATCTTTAGTCACAATCCACACCCCACTGCCACCATCCATAACAGAAATTATATCTAGCGGCACTCATACCTAGATGGAAGCTTAAATATATGATCTGTGTTTATTTTAATCTAGTCTGCGCAAAGGAAGATTTCTGGAACAAGTAAAATTAGATTTAGATTTCACTTATCACAAAGAGAAATACTGTCAAAATGAATTAATCAGTAAAAAATTTGCTAAATTTTAGTTTTTTTTAAATGTTTATTTATTTTTGAGAGAGACAGAGACAGAGCTTGAGCAGGGGAGGGGCAGAGAGAGAGGGAGACACAGAATCCGAAGTAGGCTCCAGGCTCTGAGCTGTCAGCACAGAGCTCAAGGCAGGGCTCGAACCCACGGACAGTGAGATCATGACCTGAGCCAAAGCCGGACGCCCAACCGCCCGAGCCACCCAGGCACCCCTTTGCTAAATTTTAAAATACTCACTTTGGCTTCTTCTTTGTGACTTCACCCGTGCTTTTGTTTAAGACGCTAATCAATCGTTTAATAACGGCAGGCTCACTGACAGTCTGGTAGTGTAACAGCACCTGAAACAAAAAATGGTCCTGTCAAAACACTCTTTATCGTGCACCCGCGGCTGTTTACCCTGGTGTCACATTCCATCATATGAATGCACTCGGCACTCCTGCCGGAAGCTTTCGGGGTCTCCAGCTGCTTCCTAAGTCCTACCATTCCGATCAGGGTGTTCCTTCACTTACTAAGGGAAAAAGGTCACAGGAGCTAGTTCGAGTCTCTCCTCCACTAACTTTAACGAACCTTAGTAGATCACACAACCTTCCTTACAGGGTCGTGATGAGAACTGAACAAGATCAGAGACAGTGCCTGGTATAGATGTTCATCAGATGCAAACTGTTCCATCACAAAAATGAGGGAAGGGGGATCATGTGATATTCAGCAGTAGTTAATGTATTCATTGTTGGATAATGAGAGTAAAATATTATATAGGACTTTATTAGACAGTCTTTGAACTCAGGCCTGACTCTACACTTTCCAAGTGTGTGATCTGGGGCAAGTCCTTTTAAAGCCCTTTATCCCCAACACCTCCAGCCTCAGGTTCCTTATCAATGAGAAAAATCAGATAATGTTATTTTGAAGTGCTGACTATTCAGTTAATTGATGATCTTAAATTTTAGCTATTATTGTTCGTGTTTTATATGTAAGGAAGTTTAATATCAAAAAGGTTAAGCAACTTAATGTGGCCATGGTGATATGTTTCAGAGGTGAATTTTAATTTTTTTTTTAATGTATGTTTATTTTTGAGAGAGACACAGACAGAACGTGAGTGGGTTAGGGGCAGAGACAGAGGGAGACACAGAATCTGAAGGAGGCTCCAGGCTCCGAGCTGTCAGCACAGAGCCCGACACGGGGCTCAAACTCACGAGCTGTGAGATCATGACCTGAGCCGAAGTTGGACGCTCAACCAACTGAGCCACCCAGGCGCCCCTCAGAGGTGAATTTTATATGCTGGGATCAACTAGAGTAAGAGTTACACTGGCTATCCTCATTCAAATGACAAGCACTAAATGTGCAATATGTCTATAGTTGGGTATAGTGGGAAGACCAAATACTCAGCAAGTGGCAAAGCTGGCAAAGTTTAAGTGGTCTGACCATTTTATGCTGTTTGCTTGAAAAAACACTGACACTTCTACTATGGGACTTCTTGGCTGGGACGGCACATTCAGAAAAGAGAAATACAAGGGGGACTTGTGGATGCACAATCCTGGACTCTGTAACTTTCTAAAAACCCAAGTCTTTCAACCAGCACTTTGTTTATTCTGTCTACTTCTCTCCCCAGGACAATGCTGCCCTCAGTCCAGGACAATCCTCTCTCATCTGAATTAAAGTGCAGGCTCCTTCCTGGTCTCTCTGCCACCACTCTTGTCCCTCCCTTCGCCAGTCTTCTTGAATCTACCAGACTGATCTTCTAAAAGATAAATTTAACGATACACCCTTGCTTTTTAAAACCATGGAAACTTTAACTCCACTACTAGGCACAAGGACCTTCTCAACGTGACCCTCACTTCTCCAGCCTCATCTCTCTCCATCGTCTCTTCCATTCTCCGTTCCAGGCACACAGAGCTTCCACTCCCTACATGTACCACACCCTTTGTAAGCTTTAGGCTTTTGCACACGTGATGCCTCTGGCTAGAACACAGCCTCCACCTGTGCAGCCTCACTGGGCTAACTCCTACTCATGCTACTCCAACCCTCTTAGCGTGAAGCGTCCCCTCCTGCAAGAAGCCTGACCTCTAGTCTGAGCTAGACACCTTCCTCTGGGTCCCCTAATCCCACGACATAACCTCTCACTTTTATTGCAGCTGCTGTTTTAAGTGTCTGTCATCCCATGTAAATATAAACTCTGTGACACAAGGAACTATGTATACCAGTACCAGACATTTAACCAGCACTCAGTAAGTATTTATGAAATAAATGTAAGAATGAAGGAATAAGAACACCTACAACACGTGCAAGAAGAAATCAGTCATGTGGTTTTGTTTCTTTGTTTTTTTAAAAGGCACAACCAAACCTCCATTATTCTACAAAGGCAAATTAGTTTTTGTTTTGTTCTGTTTTTTATCAATGGCATTTGACCATTATAAACTGGAAACATTCCAGAAAAATTTAATGACCAACTCTTACCAGGGGAAAAAACCTTCCACAACACATGGTAAAGTTACATTTGTGTATCCGACACAGTCAGGGGTCAAAGAGCACCAATGTGTAACATAAACCTAGTTCTACAAATCTAAGAAACATTTTTTTTGCAACAAACAGGTAAATAAGCAGAAAGCCCCTTACATGGCTCAGGTGTGACTAAGAAATCAATACCAGTCTCCATCCAAGGCTTGCCAAATTTGAAAGAACAGAGGCACACGAACCTACTTAAGTTTCTTCTAACTTCTGTGAGCTATGTGTGGGTTCCACCCAATGAGGTGGATGAAGAATGGGTCGTAGCAGTTTGGGGTACAGTGTGTGTGTGTGTGTGTGTGTGTGTGTGTGTGTGTGTGTGTGTGTGTTTTATGTCCACAGTATCTTACAGGTAAGTAGCTCAGGAAAACAAAACAAAAACAAAAACAAAAAAAACCCTTGCAGAACACAAGTGAAAAAATCTACATGCCAAGTAAGTGGAAAGTAATTGTATATTATATTAACATTTAGTTCATGTTACACATAACCCAAGTCATCTATAATTCAAACCAGTATGCAGCATAATGTAAAAGGAAAAGGATCTCAAAGTGAAAAGTACTGACTACGAGTCCGGGCTTAATCACTCATTATTCGGACAGTCACCACACCCGAGTCTCCAATTCCTCACCTGGAAGTGCAGACAACACTAACACAAGTCTACGATCTTATCTGCAATTCAAAAATCCAAAAGACTGAAAACCTAAGTTGTTCCTAATTCTGCGATAACCCACTTAAGTAGCAAAAGAGGACTTGAAGTAAGGCAATTTACAGTCCTTATTTATTCTACTTAGCATTGACAAGCTGTGACGCAGAATTACTAGTATGTTTGCTTACAGGGTGTTGCCCCATCACCTGTTAGGGGTTTTACATAACATGCATGCATCACATCACCTTTCTATAATCTGAATATTTCTGAACTCTGAAACACACTAGCTTGAAGAGTTTCAGATAAGGGTTGGGACTCTACTTCATGTGGGGTTGTGAAAATAAAATTATGCAGTGTTTTATAAAACTGTAATGAGCTACATCATCTGTTAGGTGGTAAAATAAGTCAAATTATCATTTTCCTTACACTTCCAGGTGACCTATATTTTAAAACTATCAAGGCATATATGGTCCATTAGTTTACAACAAGAAAGCTAAGACCACTCAATAGGGAAAGGACAGTCCTTACAACAAATGGTGCCGGGAAAACTGGGTAATCCACATGCAAAAGAACGAAGATGAAGCCTTACTTTACCCATGTACAAAAATTAATTCAAAATGGATCAAAGACCCAAACAAAAGAATGAAAACTATGAAACTCATAGAAGAAAACAGAGAGGGAAGTTTCCTTGATGTTGAATCTGGCAATGATTTCTTATATATGACACCAGAAGTATCGGCAACAAAAGATAAATGGGACCTCATCAAAATTAAAAACTGTTGTACATCAAACAGCATTATTAAGAGATTAAAACGACAGCCCACAGAATGGAAGACAATATCTGCAAATCACACATCTAACAAGGGATTAATATCCAAAATACATAAAGTACTGAAAAGATACTCAACATCACTAACCATTAGGGGAAATGCAAATCAAAACCACAATGAAATACCACTCACTTCACAACCATTAGTTTGCCTATCAGTTAAAAGCATCCTACTCTTGATTTTTGGCTCAGGTCATGATCTCATGGTTTGTGAGTTCGAGCCCCACATCGGGCTTTGCGCAGACGGCACACAGAGCCTGTTTGGATTCTCTCTCTCAAAATAAAGAAGCTTAAAAAAATCACCCACACCGCCCCCCCACCCCTTACACACACACACTACCCAGTGTTGGTGAGGAAGTGGAGAAAAGAGGCCACTTGCACACTGCTAGAAAGAGCATAAAATGGTGCGGCTACTATGAAAAATAGTCTGGCGGTTCTTCAAAAAGTTAAACACAGAATTACCACATGATCCAGCAATTCCACTCTTAGATACACACTCAAAAAAAACTGAAGAAAAAAAAAAGGGGGGGGGGGTCAAACAGATACTTGTATGCCAATGTTCAAGGAAGCATTATTCGCAATTGCCAAAAGATGGAAACAACCCCAAGGTCCATCAACGGATGAACGGATAAACGATACATGGCATACACATACTATTCAACCTTAAAAAGAAATGAAATTCTGACATGTGCTACAATACTGGTGAACTCTGAAAACATTATGCTAAATGAAGTAAGTCAGACACAAAAGGACAAAACCGTATGATTCCACTTATGAGGGACGTAAGATAGGCAAATTCATAAAGAAAGAAAGTAGAATAGCGGTTGCCAAGGGAAAAAGGGAAGGAGTAACGGAGTTTTTGCGTAGAGGATACAGAGGTTCAGTAGGGGGTGAGGAAAAAGTTGTGGTGATGGATGGTGTTGTGTTGACGGTCGCACAAAAACGTGAGTGTACTAAACGCCACTGAACTGTACGCTTAAAAACGATTAAAATGGTAAATTTTATGTTACAAAATATTTTACAGTAAAAAAGCATAAGTTTAGTTAAAGTCGAACCCATTCTTCTATTTTTCTTCTTAAATAGAGTTTACCATACAAACTAAGAGACACAAATACTTTATGTAGTGTTAAGAAATGAGTCCCCAAATAGCAAAATTTTAATTGCTTGGGAAGCCTCTTCTCGGTTTAAAAACAAAACAAATAAACCAACAAACAAAAACTGAAGGTTCCTTCCCACAAGGGGCAGATTAAATGACAAAACACGACTGTTTTATTCTGAAAACAAATTTCATCCTCGTATTCGTGAATCAATATACGCGGTGTAATTTCATAAAGGAACACGGACAAACTTTCAATTCATACTTATTTTTAAGAAACTACTGTAGACAGGAAGACAGTATTACTATTCAAAGTAACTACTGACCTCTTGACCTCTCTACCTCTCCAATGGCAAAAATTATTGCTGCATGAGTAAAAACTCGCCGTAACCAACCTCTCCAGTTTCTCCCCACTGGACATACTGCTTTCTAAGAACGAGTGCCATTCATTCACAGCAATTAAGCTACAGTTTCTTGCCTGTTAAAGAAGAATTCTGAATATTTAAAAATTAAATGTTTTCAACTATAACAACTATTTTGGAGAAACAATTTTAGGCTTTTTTTAGCATTTGGGAGAAATGGTATATGATTAAAACTAAAATTCTTGAACAGTATCTTATATTTTTTATATGACCAAATTTACATAGCAATAATTACAAAGAGTTATAATCAAAGTGCATGGTTATTTCAAAGGTGTGTAAGTATAAAATGAATTTAAATAAGCTAAATAAATTTATTCCCAACCTCTAAAACATGATCACTAACTAAACTGAGCTTAAAGGTCAATTACTACTACTGTCTTATTTTTATTTCAAAGATGCATTAAATGCTGAAAACGATCTGTTTATATTTTCAAAGGCAAGCCATTTAATTCCACTAAATATTTTATTGTCGTGCAAATCTGTACTATATGAGCTGACCAAGAAAGAAAAAAAAAAAGTCTAATAGGAAAAACTTCATCTGTTAAGTGGCAAAAGCAAAGTATCAAACTCTAAACACAGGATGGCCCCAAACATCTGAAAAAAAATTACACATAAAAGAAGAAACCCATGCAATTCACAGGCAGTGTATCTTCTGGCCAAGTAATATTAGAGTAGAAAAACTCCTCTCCTTCCCATAAATGTGCATGTTCAGATGATGCTGGTAAATGATAACCTACAAACAAACCTCACAGCCTGCAGGGTCTAAATGTGTTGCTTCAGCCCAATTAAAGTTAACCCTGTGTCAAGCATCCCCAGAACGTATTCATAAATACCAATGGGTGGACAACACGCACACATAAAAATACACTAAATGTAAAGTGTAGAGATATTTATGTAGTATGCAATTACAGAGTATTCTTATCTTTTATGTGTGTGTTTTCCAAAGTCTTCTATAATAATGTGTTACTTTTATAATCAAAAACACTATAAATAAGCATATTAAAACCAGAACAGAAGACATAATCTAAGATTAGTCAGGTAGCCTCTAGAACACAGTAAAAAACATCAACCATTTTCCCTAAATGAATTTTACTATTATCCTTACTTTGTATCCTGTTGATTACAAAATTTCTTTTTAATGCCTCCCTGAAAAAATCATCAGACTCAAGGACCAAAATGAAAAAATGCAAATGACTTTCAAAGTCTAATTTCATGTTTTTCTGGATTAGGGTAGTAAGAGGTTAGCTGAAAATAACTATAATAGCATTCTCGCTTGTAAAGTAAGTTACACTTTTTAAGATGAAGTTACTTTGAATTTATAAAAACAATAACAAACATTTTGAAACTTACAGGAAATCCTTTAGTGATAGGAATTTCAATATTAAAGATGAGGATCCGAGCTCTGAAACGAGTGCAAGCTTTAATGGGTTCTTTGGGGCCACAGAATATGCAGCCAACACTGTAACAGAAAAAAAACAGAGACGGGGTGGGGGGGGGGGGGGAGAGAAGGTACTTGAAGAACAAATAAATACACATCAAATAGGAGTATCTCTAAAACCATTTACAAATAAAACAATCAAGTAAATTGGGGACTTTTCTAAATACTCCCTTCTGGGTTAAGGCAAAGCTTATACCATTATTAACCTTCCACCATTTTCATACGTTACAGCTTTCACTCAAAGAACGTGTTGAGTACACGTGCTGACATGTATTAATTTCAGTTTTAAGCAGATTTTGCTCATCATTTTTACATTTCTACAAGTGCCTATTTTTGGCCAAATGAAATTCGAAATTAATACTCATTCTTTCAGTTCAGTAGGTGAGTTGCAAAATCTATGTTTTGAGGTCCTACATCCAAAATAAGGGTCGCTTAAACTCATTTTCTCACTCACTTGATCTTGATGATATCCATGCCAACCAGCGTAAGACTAACATGATCACCTGCCGCCGCCCAATCAACAGGTTCATCATGCAGAGTGATTCCTGGAAATGAGTAAGAACCAAAGCATACAGTGAAACACCTCAATATCAAACCATAACAACCAAGAGAGCTTGGCTGATTTATGCCTCATCAGTCACTACTCATCATTTTCAATATGAATGGATTGAGAATGAGAAGTGTAACTGTGAGCGTTGAGGAAAACACACTTCCTCTAGACTTGACTCTTCTAGAACACCACCCTAAACATAAAGTGACTTGTATTTGTCCAAAAAAGGCTGATTTCTGCTTATTTAATCAAGGTTTTAAAACTCATTTATACAATTCATTTTATAACTCATATATACAGCTATTAAACATGCCCCCATTCAAATAGTTCTCTTATATTAATAGATGCGGGCATAATAACGCAGTTCAAATCACTTAATAACATAAAATATGGGACTAGGGGAGGTGTCCAGTAACCCTTAGGGCATCAGTGCTCAGTCAGATGGTACTCTTGACAGGCCCCTTCACTATTCCTGGCTCAAAAGAAATGCTTCCCAGAAAGAGAGAGAGATCCACAATGCTAACTGGTTATAAGAAAAGTGTAAGGAAATTTAATTTAAAAATGATCCCAGGTGTTGCTATACACCTTTATTACCGAGGGATAATCCTGGAGAACAATTACAAAGGGCATTACTCCACTACCTTATTCAAAAGCTATTAAAAGGTATCTCATATTTTCTGATTCTATGGGGCAAATTAATGGGCTAATAGTAAGCTCCTTTCCACTAGAACTTGAACCTTTTGATGAAGACAGTGCATAGGCCAACCACTGTGAAATAGTTCTTGATGGACATATTTTTAGTAAATGATAACTCACCCATATCTTTCTCAAAATACTATTTTTTTCCCATGTAGCATACACTTAAGAAACTCTTAAGTTTCTTTTAGACTTTTTATGAGTTCAAAGAGAACTTTAAAAGCTCTGAGACAACCTAGAGTTTTATTTGAAATTTTATGTATGTATATACCTGCATTAGTCTAGGAGGAGCCATAACTTTTATCAAGGCATCAAAGAGGTTCTTGACTCCAAAAACTTAACAATTATAATATTAAGGAATGTTTGTTAAATTTTCAACTAATTAAATTTAGTTTTTAAATGTAAACTTATTAAAAAAAATTTTTTTAAAAAGGTGGGGGGGCACCTGGGTGGCTCAGTTGGTTAAGTGTCCAACTTCAGCTCAGGTCATGGTATCATGGTCCATGAGTTAGAGCCCCGCACCGGGCTCTGTGCTGACAGCTCAGAGCCTGGAGCCTGCTTCGGATTCTGTGTCTCCCTCTCTCTCTGACCCTCCCCCGTTCATGCTCTGTCTCTGTCTCAAAAATAAATAAACATTAAAAAAAAATGTTTTTTTAAATGTAAACTTAAAGTGATCACATCTGATTTTTGTTATGAAATGTGGAACTGAAGGCAGGAGCTGGCCACTTACAAAGAGATTGCCTTTAGTTTAGGATTTTGAAGAGCTCTCATACTAGAATTTTAATTCGCAATATAAAATTTTGTAGAGGCAATCTATAATCTGATTTTCTCCCTCCAAATATGTTACACTGTCCTATATATGATACTCATCTTCTTAAGGACCTTCTTCATGAGACAGACATCACACAAAGTAGTACTTTTTTAACACTCCAAAAACTCGATGTGTTAATAAAATGAAAACACAATTTAGAATTTCCATTTCTTGGTAGCAGATTTAGTCACTTCTCTCTTTTTAGGAGATGTTACTGGTTAGTGATAGAATTGTTGAGATAGAAGGGTGCACTGAGCAATTAAGTAAATCAAGCAAAAGCAACGGAGCTAGAAATTGAGGACTGAGGGGCGCCTGGGTGGTTCAGTCAGTTAAGCACCTGACGTCAGCTCAGGTCATGATTCCCACAGTTCCTGAGTTTGAGCCCTGCATCAAACTCCGTGCTGACAGCTCAGAGCCTGGAACCTGCTCTGGATTCTGTGTCTCCTACTCTCTCTGGCCCTCCCTTTGCTCACACTCTCTCTCTCTCAAAAATAAATAAAAATTCCAAAAAAAAAAAAAAAAGAAAAAGAAAAGAAATTGAGGACTGAGAACCTCCAAGTTGGGTTACAAGAGTAGCCATCAAGGAGTAGGGTATGATCTCAGGTACTTCTTACACAGCTTTCCTTTAAGATTAAAGATAAATGATTAGAGTTTTTCTGGTGGGGAAGGGACAGGAAGAAGAGAGGGAAAGAATGTGGGACTTACAGATGTAAATTATGATTCTGGAGGTCACAAAAGAGCCGGTCTGTAAGGTCCATGATAATTTTAGGACAATGGTTTTAGTTTTAATTCATGTCTGTTGATTATTTTAAAACTTCCTATCTCAAAAAAGCTCATTAACCTACAAAGAAATTAGTATTTCAAAAGTGTTGTTGCTCTTGATCACTTTAAAAAACAGTAAGAGATCTGAACTTGCAAATAATAGATCAATGGAAAATGATTCTTTTTAAAAAAGCGTGCATTACTTGTCATCTAAATAGAATTTTCATGATCCCTAAACCAGCAGAAAGAAAAAAGCAAAATGGAAATAACTTTGGCTTTCATTCCCCTATTCATCTTTAAATTTGTTCTAAATTGTTACCTAAACAGATATTCATTAATTTCTTAGACTCTAAGAAATCTGCTTTTAAAGTAAGCAAATTAATTTTTAAAAATGTACATTCAAATTTATCATCCAGTCAGGTACAACTCTGGATATAAACTATAATAAGAGTAACAGAGAAAAGTACTGAAATTTAACAACTTGTAACATTCTCAATATACTGTAATTTAAAATTGCTATAAATTGTTACTTTGAAGTATAAATCAGAATGTCAGGTCTATGTTGAAGTTGGAGGCTTAGCTGGAAACTAGATTAAGGTAAGTACAGAATTATAAACTTTTAAGCAGAATTCAGAACAACAAGTACACTTGTAAGGTCAAAAGATCAGAAAATAGAAATAGTTATTGGTCAGTGTGAAAGGTCACATATTACATGTGGGAAAGCAGTAATTCTGGCACGTTAGCTCAATTTCTCTTTTTAACATTAGGATTCTCTGCATTTGCATCTTATTTTCTTAGGTCTTTCTGCAAAAAACAATTTTTTTTTGGTATAAGCATGATTAAACTGTTAACTGATAGTAATTCTGAAATACAAATTTCAAAACAACTAGTTACTGACTGTTTAGTGCCAGGATGGGGTTAAATTTAATTTCTGCTGCTGAATACTATTTTCAATGTATCTGTCAGGTGTCTATACATCTGGTTAGATCCTAACCAGGCTTTTAGAATCAGTGTCAGGAAAAAAAAAAAAAAAAGAAATGCTACCACAGTTAGAATGTTCTGTGTACATTTATACACACATAGTCACAACAGAAAAAATCGTTTAATGTTTTCACATTTTTATCTTCAACAGTTAGTATCATTTTGACAGTCAGTTACAATTTCACTAAGAGGTTATTTACTTAGGAGTTAATAACTAAACTACTTTTAAAAATCTGCTGTCTCAACTTAAAGGTTTTCAGCAAAAGAATCTTGCAGAGGAATACCTTTCGCAGTACAAGTTTCATTAGGAGGCATTGCTAGTAGTCGGTCACCGGTCTGGATATAGCCAGCTTCAATTTTACCAGTTACACAAAATCCAGATCCTTGATCTGCAAAATACACCCAAATCTTACAACTCATGTAGCCACGTTATCTAATGATTCAAGCTGTTAGCTACGTTTTGTTCCCTAGTAGGTTATATAAAACTAGTAGTTCAATGAACATTTAGCAATGATCATTTCAGAATTTGTAACATTATCTACTAAATAAGACATACCACATTCTACTCTATATCTTCTTACAAATAAAAATATTCATGTTACAAAAAGGGAGATTCATTCCTCTTTCAAATATTTAGTGTTTACCAAGTACCAAGCCATGTGGTAGCCTCTAGGAATAAAGAGATGAAAATATAAGTCCCTACCTGTAAAGGGGTTTTACTCTAGTGAAGAGAAAGACAAAAACAATTACACTGTCCAGAGACAAGTATAACTTAGGACGTACAATGAAAACAGAAAGAGGTACACCGAAGAATTCATGATGAGGGGGAATGACTGCACGTTAGCTGGGCACTCGGGGAAAGAACAAGAGTTTATAAGGTCCTTGTGTATATGGGGAGGGAAAGAAGGAAAACACCAATGACCCAGGATACTATATAAGCAAAGGCAGAGTCATAACCAAATGTGAGATGTACGAAGACCCGTGTGTCACGTATAAGGAATGCTTATGGCACCACATGAGGCAACAGGGGGAGGCAAAGGGCAAACAATAAAGGGACCTCATAAATCATAGTCAGGGCTTGAATTTCATCCTCAGTTAAGGAATAGGAAGCCGGTAAAGAAATGTGAACAGAGAAGTGACATGATGGTATTTCGGTGTCAGAGAGGAGGGGAGACTGACTGCAGACTGGAAGCAAACTCAAGAATTTGGGAATAAGTTATGACAGATTGAAGGTGATGAGGTAGAAGAGGGATAAAGGCAAAAAGGGGAAGTCTAAGATGATGGTGCATCAAATGTGAGATAGGAAATTAAGGAACAAGATCCATTTTAGCCTTGGTGAATCTGAAGTGCCTGCCAGACATACAGGTGGAGACAATGCATTCCAGGGGGCACCAATCACATCAAATTCCATGAGAATGGGACCCTGGGAGCACACTCCCCGTGGAGCTGTCCAGTAGCAGTTACCACATGTATCCGGAAAGTGAGAACAGGTTTGGGTTGGAGATACTGACTTGGGAAGCATCAAGACACAGGAGGTAGATGAGTCATGGATGTCTGTCTGAAAACAGCACGTCAAGTAAGAAAAAGACTGAGGCAGAACATCAGTTAGGAGTCAGAAAAAGAGGAGCCCACAGAGAAGATACAGAGAGGTCTGAGAAATGGACAGGACAGTAAGAGAAAGTGGGTCACAGAAACCAAGGGAGAAAAGTTTCAAGGCGGATATGGCTACCAGCTTCAGAAGTAATGCCAAATTCAAGTAAGATGAAAGACAGAACTGAAAACTCTGTAGGGACTGTGGCAACCAAAGGGTCATTTGGTAACCTCAGCGGGAACATGCTAAGGGGGAGTAGTGTAGGCAGAAGCCAGGAAGCAGCCTGAGAAGAGAGAGAGAATAGCAGGTAAAGAGGTAGAGTTAGCAAACACTGTTATTCAAAACACTATTTTTGTATTCTGTGTGTTAAAGAGATAACAGGCATTTTAAAAAGCATTACCGGTATTTCTTCTGCTACTAGAATGTGGAAAGCTAGTAATAATAATGATTCATTTTAATTTCACTGAATGATTTTTTGGGAAGCACCTTCATTTATTAAACAATTATTAAGCATGTATACGTGGGAGGCACTAGTCTGCACTGAGCTAGGTCCTGCAGATAAAGATACAGAAGAGACAGTACTGGCCCTTAAGGACTCCACAATCTAAGTTCAATAAAAAGCACAGAAACAATTACACTACTGACTGAACAATACACTGACAGAAGATACTGAGAACACAGAAGGACACCTTAGGGTACATGATGGGTGAGCCCATCAGTTACCAAATTATTGCTGCTCAGTTCGAAATCCATTCTGCACTGCCTATTCCATGATAATGGCGATTTGGGAGACCACTGACATCTTTACTGTAATGATTATTCCAACAATTACGTTATACCCTTCCATTTATTAATATCTTTTATTTCATTTCTATTTTATAGTTTTCGAAATAGGGTTTTGTACACATTAAACTGGATGTACTCTTGGGTATTTATTTAATACAACACGTTCTCCAACATGGCCTTCTAAGTTTGCCCTTCCTTGCATCCTCTTCCTCAGCCCTCTGGTACCATATAGAGTTTCCTTACATCTTATAATCACTCTTTTATCATATTAATAATTCTTTGTCTCAAACTTCTCTTTTCAGCTATGGATGGTATCTTTCTCCTGATTGGACCCAGACTCTGCTACAGATAGGTACGAAATGGGCAAGAAAAGAGAAAGACATAGTGGTAACAAAGATTCTGTATTGGTTAAGAAATAGTGAACAATCCAGTTTGGTTGAAGGATACAGAAACTAAAAAGATCTATTGAGAGGGAAAAAAAACCATGAGGCTAGAAGATAAAGGGCAAGAGATTTCACACCTGGAAGAAGAGTATGAGCTGAGGAAACGATGTAAGCTGAAGTAAACTGAAGATTTTTCTGGGGAGGGGCATTAAATAACTAGAACTATGCACTTCAAGATTTATTGGGCCTTGATCCTTACGCTGGCATAAAGAAGGGGGAATATGAAGACAATGCAATGATTTCGTCTAAGAAAAGAGGTCAGGGGAAAAATGGAAAAGCAGGGACCGTACTAAAGAAGAACCAGGGAGGCAGCGCTTACCTTTGAAAACATCAGATACACATAATCTAAAAGGCTTATCAACAGATCTCTGAGGCGGTTTGAAGGAATCTGGAAAAAAATGGTAAAAACCAAGGTTTAATTTAAAAGTAATTCTTGACTCAGGTCTAGTCGGCCCATTGTCATCCCATGTCTCCTAGAAAATAATTTTCTTTTATACTTACTAATAGCAAATTGACTCTCATTCATCTAGCATTTTGTGGTTTATGAAATGTTTTCATATACGTTATCTCATTTAATGTCAACAACCATCTATTGGTTAGGTAGGCACGAACCTCAGTAATTAAATAAGGGAAATGGAGTTGAAATTTAGTTGAAATACTGCAGAGGATTTCAAAACTACTACTCTAGCTCTTCTGACTATAAAACCTATGCTTTTTCACACACATCACTTGTCTCCCATCCAGAACTCTAAATGACAACATCAAGCTTATAATGTACTAAATTCTTACCAATTTGTTCTAATAAACATAGTCCTTTATACCATTTTGTGAGTTCACTTGATTGAGATCTTGTGATTAGATTTTCACCACTGAGACCACTTGTAGGGATGAAAGCTACATCACTCTCCTATTAAAAAAGATTGAATATATGAAACTTAATACAACACTGTTTTCAAAAGGTAAAAGACCCACCATTACCATGCTGCACCAAGTTTGTAAAAGCAACAACATACTTTTTAAAAAGTAATAGAGGGGCACCTGAGTGGCTCAGTCACTTAAATGTCCTTTGGCTCAAATGATTTTGGCTCAGGTCTTATCTCACAGTTTGTGGGACCAAGCCCCGCGATGGGCTCTGTGCTGACAGTGCACAGCCTGCTTGGGATTCTTTCTCCCCCCCCTCTCTCTACCCCTCCCCTGCCTGCACTGGCTCTTTCTCACTCAAACATTTAGTAATAGAAATCACAGAACTACAGCCTTGAAGTTATCTGATCCAACAGTTTTCAACTTTTTTGATTTTTGTAAGAAACTTACAAATTTGTTCAAAACACTCAAGCACTTTTGTTGGGCAACAAACGCTTTGCTAGAGAAATTCCTCTCCACTAGTTTCCACTGCAGTGGAAGTGTGGTTTCCACTCCCCTGGTACCTCCCTAAACCTATCCACCTAATTTAATAGCTGGAGAAAAGTCTTTTACTTATGTTAAATCCAAGCCAAGTTATAAAATATGTGCAATTTTCTAAGGCAAAGTAATCCTAAGAATATAAGATATACAAAAGACCAGGCAGAAATAAAAACAAACAGAATTAAACATACTTAATAAGAGCAATCAGTAAAATGAGACTTAAGGTACCAAATAAATTTAAATTTATCTTACCTTAAAACCTGCTTGTTTAAGAAAGTGCCCAAGTTTTCCAGTAATCTCTTGAAACCTTTCTTGTTGCCAATTAACCTGACAAAGATTCAATTTTTAAAACTATGCCTCAGATTATGCTATAAATAAAATTTAAATTTCTGCAACAAAATATTAAAAAGTCAAGACTACAAAATAAAAATATAAAATCTATTAAATATGAAATCTATTAAAATTTAAACTTGGAATATCAGATCTTACTATTAATATGATCTAAAAATAACTTTCCCTACAACAGAAAACCTAGAAAGAAACTGCAAGACATATAGAATTTTTTGTATATAGCTATAAGTGATTTCAAATTTGGGGAGACAGAGTGAAGGATTCATTAAGTTATGCTCAGACCAACTGCTGATGTAAAATAAAATTACTGATGCACCCCCACCGCAAGCCAAATAGACTAAAAATGTATGTTATATGAACTCTATCTAACAATATGCATGCTGTAGTATTTAGAGGTAAGTGTAACAACGTGTGTAACTTACTTGGAAATTCTTGTCAAAATAAGATGAATTAATAGGGAGACACAGGGGTAGATAAGACAAAGATGAGATCAGTAAGTAGGAGAATCTTAAGTAGAGGGTATAGTATGGTATTTATCGTAAAACTCTCTCCACTATTTTTTTCCTAATCTTTACATTTGAAAATTTTCGTACTAAAACACTGGGAAAAATAAAAAGTATGTGTAACAATAATACTGTAAAAGAACCATGTAGAAAATTGTAAGTAAGTATCTGATCCCAAGGTAAGAAAATACCTAAGCATAAAGAATAAAAAAAAAATATGCTTATAAACTTGACTATATGTCAAAAATAAACCATAAATAAGTTGAAAAGTAAAATAACTGGGAAAAATACCTAAGACAAGATAAAGGATTAATATCTATATAAGTAAATTATACATAAAAATCAGTAAGAAAAAAATGTTTCAAAAATAAGCAAATTATATAAATAATTCCCAAAATAAAACCATAAATGGTTAATAAATATACAAAGTATATTTAAATATTATTAACATTCACTAAAGAGTCGGTTAAAAAACAAAAAACATGTTTGGCAGTGCCTGGGTGGCTCAGTTGGTTAAGCGTCTGACTTCAGCTCAGCTCATGATCTCAAGGTTTGTGGGTTCGAATTCCATGTCAGGCTCTGTGCTGACAGCCCAGAACCTGGAGGCTGCTTCGGATTCTCTTTCTCCTTCTCTGTCTGCCTGTCCCCTGCTTGTGCTCTCTCAGTCTCTCAAAAACATTTAAAAAAAAAAAAAAAAAAAGCATTAAAATAAATTTAGGAGCGCCTGGGTGGCTCAGTCAGTTGAGCATCTGACTTCAGCTCAGGTCATGATCTTGCAGTTCATGAGTTCGAGCCCCGTGTCAGGCTCTGTGCTGACAGCTCAGGGCCTGGAGCCTGCTTAGGATTCTGTGTCTCCCTATTTGTCTGCTCCTCCCCTGCTCATACTGTCTCTCTCTCAAAAATAAATAAAGATTAAATAAATAAATAAATAAATAAATAAATAAATAAATAAGTTTGGCATATCAAATTAGAAAATAATCATTTAATAACAGCAGTGTTGATAAGAGTTTGGGAAAATGACTACACCATATGTGCCAAGAGTAAATACCAGAAGATTTCTTGAAGGCATTTTGATCATACATAGCAAGTCTTAAAAATGCATATGCCCGTAGGCCCAAACATTTTCATAAAATAAACAATTTCTAAATACACTACACACACACACACACACACACACACACACACACGGAAATATTCAAAAGTCGGGGATTATTTGAACAAGTTATAGTATTTTTTTAAAATAGACTAGAATAAAGCTATAAAAACAAGCTGTTTATACAAAAATTAATTACTTAGAAACATGCACAAGAACATTATCAATTTTTTTAAAAAGGAGCTAACAAAAATAACACGATGTTATGAAGAAAAATATTTTCATCTATAAAAATAAACTGGATGGATGCACAGAACGAAAAGTTAAAAGATTTTGGGGAAAAAAAGAGAGTTGGAAATATGGGTTATTTTGGGTTTCTTTACACTAAATTCATTGTGTATTATTTTAACCAAAAACAATTTTAAAAATTTAACTTTTTAAAATTATCTCCGAAAATGAGAAGACATCTTCTTGCTTAAAAATCACTAGTATTTCATTTATTTAATACCAGGATCGTGCATTTTTTTTAACTATGGTAACCAAACTAGTAAGATGTACACTAGCCACATCCGAGGTCATCGATACGGCAGAAGAACATTTTAGTTAACATCTACAATGAATTCTCAGTCGCCTTCAAATACCTGATCCATCTTATTGACTGCAACCGCAAGCTGAGTTACTCCAAGAGAACGAACCAAGAGGCCATGTTCTCGTGTCTGTCCCCCGGTCTCAAATCCAGCTTCAAACTCTCCCCTGCTGGCGTCTACAACTAAAATGGCTACATCCGCCTAAGAAAAAAGAAATAATCAAAATTAGAAATAATGTCACAGCATTTTAATTCAAAGGACAAATTAGTCAATTAGTTGTGGTCAGATTTTATTTATTTTTTTTAATGGTGGTCAGATTTTAATGGCAGACTCTAACCTGACACCAAACCCTAAAGCAAATCAAACGAAAGAATTACATAGATGGATTAAAACTTAAATATTAGAAAAACTAGCATGTGGCCAAAAATAACGATACAAAGAATTTAAAAATTCCCATATTTGATTATATAACAATTAAAATATCTAGACAAAGGAGGGAAAACATAAGCACAATTAAAACGTAAGTAAACTGAGGGGCGCCTGCGTGGCTCAGTCAGTTAAGCCTCCAACTTCGGCTCAGGTCATGATCTCACGGTTTGTGAGTTCAAGCCCCTCATCGGGCTCTGTGATGACAGCTCGGAGCCTGGAGTCTGCTTCGGATTCTGTGTCTCCTTCTCTCTCTGCCCCTCCCTCACTTGTGCTCTGTCTCTATCTGCCTCTCAAAAATAAAATAAATGTAAAAAAAAATAATAAAATAAGTAAACAGGGATAGGTATTGGTAAAAATTATAATCTTAATATGAAGCCTTTACTAAAATAGGAAAAAAAAAAAGACATAGCTCTGCAGAGAACTAGATAAAGAATACAAGCAATTTGCTAAAGAAGAAATATAAATGGCCAAGAAACATTAAAAAATTCAAATTCAGGGGCGCCTGGGTGGCTCAGTCAGTTGAGCGTCCGACTTTGGCTCAGGTCATGATCTCAGGGTCTGTGAGTTCAAGCCCTGCGTCGCGCTCTGTGCTGACAGCTCAGAGCCTGGAGCCTGCTTCGGATTCTGTGTCTCCCTCTCTCTCTGCCCCTCCCCTGTTTGCTGGCTCGCTCACTCTCCCTCTCTCAAAAATAAATAAATATTTAAAAAATAATAATAATTTTTAATTCAGATTCACTATAAACAAACAAACAAAGGGCATTTAAAAATACATCAATATATTATTTCCTTCCCTATTTCTAGAAATCACATTAGGCCAGATTTATAAGACAGAACGATTTACTGTAGGCCAGCGTGTCTCACTAGACAGGCATTCCTATGCAGTGCCTGTGTAAGGGTGCAAACGATCTGGAGGGCATTTTCACACTAAGTATCAAGAGCCTTAAAATTATATATATCTTGCTTCCTGCCAATTCCACTCGTAGGAATTTATCCTAGAGAAGTAATTATGAATCTACACAAAGATTATCAGAGTACTATTTATCATGATGAAAAACTGAATAAACGCATTACCAAAAATAGCATATTCACCCTCTACGGCCAAGAAAAAGAACCTTGACTTAGCACAGTCTCCTAACCTTTCTGCAGTATTTTGGGAATCAGGTGAAAGACATTTTTTCCTCTCATATGCCATTTACACACACACAAAAAAAAAGGGAAAAAGCTAACCTCAGCCTTAGCTCCTTTTCCTCTAGCTTTAAATTAACACTAGTTTTACAGGTTCCCACTATTCTTTTGTGTTGATGCTTCTTTCTGTGTCTCCACTTGCATCACGTGGATGCAGTCTCTGAAAATTTGCAGTCTCTGAAAATTTGCAGGAAAGTCTGTGCAATCATAGGTGTTCCTCCATATTCATTATCATCAATTATTTCTGTCAATGCATTGTCGGGACATTCTTTAAAGGAACACTCTTTCATTTTTTCCCCTTTGCAGGCTTACCTGTTCTAACAGAGATCTGGTCTTCTCTAACCCAGGATAGACTGACTAACTCTGACAGTACCCCCCTGAGCTACCTCAGACAGGTACTTGATAAGCACTCTCTCGAGGGTCCTCTTACACTCCGTCCACATGAAACGCTCTGGCCTTTGGGTCAGAACAGAGTCCACAATAGCATTTCTCTTTGCTGTTTCCTCAATGACACTTTGTTTATGCTACCCAGTTTTTAAAGAATTTCACATGAACTGCCATATAATCCTCACAATGAGAAATAAAATGGCCATAAAGTGAGTAAAAAATATATCAGATACTTTGCTCTGAGCAGAACTTTATAATGAAATTAGAAGTATCATGCACATACTTTGGTGGGGGCAATTTACACTATGATTTCTATTCTTCTTCCTTTTATTCCTACCCAACTACTTCTGCCCTTCTTCTCCTCTCAAGTGCAGCATTCATTTCCAATCCTTCATGACTTAAAATACGGACCCATAATTTCTTCAATGAGATCCAGTTCTTTGAACAAGGATTCTTGTTTAAGAGCACAAGCCAGAGCAATTCATGTCAAAACCAGCTCTCTCACTCATCTGTACTCACTAACAGGTCTCCCACCTCAGGCAAACATTGTCTAATCTTGTCAAGGGTCAATTTACTTGTATGCAAGTGTTGAATCACGATATTGTACACCTGAAAATAATTTTACACTGTTAACTAACTGGAATTTAGATAAAAACTTTAAAAAAAGAAAAAAAAATCTACTCCCTTCACAGAAACACTGAAGGGTAATATATAAAGCACCCAGCCCTGACCTTCCAAATCCTAGGCTCAGTAACTGTAAATCTCTTTCTAATCAGGTTTTGCCACCAGCCGTCAAGTTTTATTTGTTTTCTTAGGTTAAAATTTGAAATTCATTGAATGAGCATGAAGATATCTAAGGCAGTAAGTATTCTTCCTAATTCACTCTATTGCATATCTCCAAAAAATTGGGGGGCAATTTCTCTCTTCTTTCATGCAACAGCTTGTTTTGGGGAGCTCACATGCCCCTACATTTTCAAGGAAGCCCTTCCAGCACTAAAAAGAGATCTTCCCTCGTCACGTATACTGCATATATTCTTCTTGTAGTACATTTGTGTTAGCCTTTTGTCTTTACAAAGTTTACCTTCCTACACTGTGATTTCCTTGAGGACAGGCAGCATACCCCGTATTTTTCTTTGTATCTCTAAAAGCCGACCCCAGTATTTTGCACACTAAGTTACCTAATATTTTGAGTCTATTTCTTCATTTGTCATATAACAGAATTCGATTAGATACTTTCTGAAGTCCTTTCCTATCCTAATTCCATTAGGAGCTTGGAATAAATGATCATTATGATTATTCTGGATTCCAAGATTCTAGGATTCAAAGACACTTTACTGTAACCACTTGTTTTGATGTTTGCCTTTCCCATTAAACTATCAAAATGTGCTTTGCAGTTCATCATATCCCTATATTGCCTACCACAGTGCTTGGCACACAGTAGGCATTCAGTAAGTATGTACTGAAAGAAACACACACACACACACACACACACTGAAACAAAAAGAAAAATATATTGTATCCTTTAGTAAAGAGAAAAATATATTGTATTCTTTGGTCATGATCTACACTACTTTAAAACAGGGATGGGGTTAACTGGCTGACTCCTGTTAGCAGAGCATACAACTCTTGGTCCCAAGGTTATGGGTTTGAGCACCACGGTGGGTACAGAGATTAATTAAAAATAAAATCTTTAAGGGATGCCTGGGTGGCTCAGTTGGTTAAGCGTCTGACTGGCTCAGGTCATGATCTCACAGTTCGTGAGTTCAAGCCCTGCATCAGGCTCTGTGCTGACAGCTCAGAGCCTAGAGCCTGCTTCGGATTCCGTGTTTCCCTCTCTCTCTCTGCCCCTCCCCTACTTGCATTCTGTCTCTCTCAAAAATAAACAAACATTAAAAAATTAAATATTTAAAAATAATATAAAATAGGGAGGATGTGTACTTTTATTGTAAGGATTAAACTAAATGCATACAAAACACCTAATACAGTGTCTAGCCCATATTTGGTATTCAATCCAGAGTAATAATTATTTTTCAATCTTCATTATCTTGTTCAGTCCATAGACCTTAAATTAATATTCTGAAATTATATCTCAACTTTCTAAACCAGAGTATTTTCTCATTTATCTTCAAATATATTCAAATTTATTCATATAAAATCCTTTTTAGGTTGACGAATGCTCATATTAACATTCCATTTAAATAGCTGTTAAGAACTCAGAAAATGGCCAAATGCTTACCAAGTGACAGGCAAACTTCTGAACTCTTCATATTTTCCAACAATCATCTATTATTAAAAAAAATTGATGGCCTCTATGTGCAGGGTTATTCCCAATGTTTTAATTATTTATTTAAAGATATTACCTTTGATTTTTTTCAGTATCCTTAAGAACCATGTAATTCTATAAATTGCAATGGTTGTTTAATCCTGTAAAGAAAGTAAATGGGTGCCTGGGTGGCTTAGTCTGTTAACAGTCTGACTTCGGCTCGGGTCATAATCTCATGGTTCATGAGTTCGAGCCTCTCATTGGGCTCTCTGCTGTCAGCACAGAGCCCACTTCAGATCCTCTGTCTCCCCGCTCGTTTTCTCTCTCTTTCAAAATAAATAAATAAACTTCAAAATAAATAAATAAATAAATAAACCGCAGGGCAAAACTCCCAAGCTTCAGTACTTCTGCATAAATCAGCTCTTTAAGAAGATACAGGCCTTGACTATAAATACAGTAAAAAGGCAGATACTCAAATATTCACTCCAATTTATTAATATGATATAAAGCTATAACTCATTAACACTTTATCATTATTTTTACTATAAGAAATCCACAGCTTTTATACACTTGCTTCTATATCATAATTAGAAAAGGTTTTATATAGTACCAATAAGATCATAAAAATACAGTATGTCTCTATTTTTTCAAATTTTTCCAAAAGTTAAAAATTTTTAATTTACAATATTTTTTGTTTGTTTGTTTTAATTTTAAGTCCTAGTATAGTTAACATACAGGGTTATATTGGTTTCAGGTGTACAATATAGTGACTCAACACGTCTATACATGACCCTACGCACATCACGGTAAGTGTACTCTTTAATCCCCATCACCTATTTCACCCATCCCCCACCACCTCCCCTCTGATAACCATCAGTTGTTCTCTATATCTAAGAGAGTGTAGAATTATAACCTCAGCATCAGGAAATTTTATATACAATCGGTGTACTATAATTCAGGAAATATCTCGTACCTGGGCTGCTCCTGTAATCATATTTGGAATGAAATCCTTATGGCCTGGAGCATCCATTAGTGTAATAACTTTGGTTGTGGTCTCAAACTTTGTCATACCAACATCCATTGTTACTCCCCTTAAAGAAATCAAAATGGTTAGAATGCATTATAGAAATAATCAGTGCTACTACGGATTAAATTATTTAATAATATAGGCTAAATGACAGTCTAAATTCCTAAGTAACAATGGGAATTTTATTACCTAGTCTATTATTTTGACTAATCAAGGTATCATTTGGGACTAGAATTTCTGCTATAATACAATTACACTTGTATAGCTTGAAAATAAGGTTGTGGACGCAGCAAAGTTTAATCAAAATGCTGGGTATTTCCCATTCCTGCCCCCACCCCCTTTTTGGTAAGAGACAATGCAGACTGTGAACAAAGAAAGATATGTGGGGACATCTCTGGAAAATGAAACAATAAATACTGAACAGGAGAAAAGATAAAGTTAAGAATGACCACTATCAGGAGGTAGTTTTCCTCATCTTCTAATGTAGATGTTTCACTAATTATAAATTTATAAAACTTTCATTTGCAAGGTAGGTAGGTCAGTATGTTACACATTTAGAAAAAAGAAAATATCAAAGGAGATAGCAATTTTTTCAAAAAATCAAGAGAGATAAATAGTAGTTTGTTTCACATCACATTTCATCCTTCTTGGAAACCAACACGGTGCCTCTTAGCTATAAAACAGTAGGTTCAGATTTTAAGAAAGCCCACGGAGGGTCTGTATGGGTACTGAGTCTTTCCAGATGTCAGGAAAGGGAAATCAGGTGGGCAATAAACTGGGTAATCATTCATCTTGGTTTGCCCCAAATAGTTCAGAATAATGAATGAGCACTACCCTACTACCAAGGGTTCTGACGATTATAATAAATTATATGTCCACCCTAGCATAGCAGTAAGGTAACTGTGGGTCTCCTTGATCATATCATTCTAGTCTAATCTGAAACCATGGGCTTGTTGACGTGGTAAAAATGATGCTTAGTTCTAATAATCCTCAAATAATTGCCTAGAATACTGATGAACCAAGACTTATTCTGAGCTCCTGCCTAGACTTTCAGCAGAATACACTCCTTTGAGCCAGCTCTGGTCTGCATTTGTCACACTAAGGATATAAAATTCATTTATGTTCAACATTAGATCAGAACAGAAGATTTATAAATATTTAACATGGTGGCATAAGTAACACACTGTATTTTTGAAATGCTATTAATGTTAAGAGTTTAACTCACAGTAGTGAGTTAAACTCTCATTATGTATCTAGAAGCATCCGCTATCTACATATAAAATGAAAGAATACTCTAAAATTGCATCATACTGAGCAACAGACAACTAAAAAGCCATATATTTTAACAATATGTTTCATAAACTGATAAGTGAAAATTATTTAGTCTTCTAACATTGACATCATACAAAAGTGCCACTGTTTTCAATATTCATTTTCCAATTTTTCTTATTAGGTTGGAAAACAAGCTTATGACCCTATATAGAATAAAAAAGATACCTACCAGGAAAAAAAAAAAAAAAAAACAAACCCACCATGGTATAAAATTCTGTTTATCAAAAGAGCTACGGAATATTGTGACTCCTTTTATTAAGAATTGCCTTATATTATAACACATACTATTCAAGACTCCGAAAAAATAAATACGCACTTTTTTAAAGTATGAAAATCTAAATATATCCTCTGATATTCAGAAGGAAGATAGGAAACATGCAATAATTTCTTTGTTGATTTAGGACTTTCAGAGGACTTCAAAGTCTTTAGTCATTACTTTGACACAGTCGATAATCTCGCCATTTCACTTAATTATTAGGTGTCCTCTTTCTTTCCTGAAAAAGATGCCACTGCGCCCCCTCATCCCTGACAGTTCTAACATGATAAATATCACTACTCTAAAAAGACTTGTTCAAAAGAAATACTTTGGCCAGAAGTCTATGAGTAGCTGTTCTCTCCTGCAGAGTTAGCATTGGGCACAGTAACAGATACAGGAGTAATTGACTAGATTAAACCTATATGGTAGGAGATAGGTTGTTTTTTTTATAATATAATTTATTGTCAAATTGGTTTCCATACAACACCCAGTGCCCATCCCAAGGTAGGAGATAGATTTAATTACTTGTTAACTCTATCTCATAAAAACATAGTACAGAAAGTATAAAGATGAATTAAAGTGATAATTTAAACTTACTGGTCATTTTAATTTGAGACAGAAGACAGTTTACTACAAAAAGTTATCTTTCCTTAAAGTCACTTGATATAAAATTAACAGTTTTATTCATAATTTTAATTCAAAATCAAGTCAACTTGACATATACTGAGGGAAGTGACAACTGAAACTTCTCTCACAGAATAAGTAGCTAAGAGTTCTTACTGCCTTTTTCTGAGTTTGCTTTTTAATTTTTTGATAAACATTCTTTTAAACTATTCTCATAGAATTTGGAAGAGTAGAAAATGTATATAGATACAATGAAAGCTATCATAAAAATATTTCCCTGATAATTAAAAGCTTTTCTCTAAAAAAAAGTTTCTAAAGTATTTCATGTTTTTTTCCACACATATTCAACACATATCGCATACTTATTTAAAAGATTATGTATATCATTTCAAACTGAAAATTTTGAAATATAGTGACTACCTTTCCCTTTCTTCGCCAGTCTCATCCAAGACCCATGCATATGCAAACGAAGCTTTGCCAGCCTTTTTAGACTCCTGTTCATACTTATGCATAGTTCTTTTGTTTACATTACCCAGAAGATAAAGCATATGGCCCATCAGAGTACTTTTCCCAGCATCAACATGACCTAAGGAAAATTGATTCAAGATTAATACTAGGTACAATTTCCAGATGTTGTTCACATAGAGGCATTGCAAGAATATGTAATCCGATAGCTCATGTCAGTGTTTAGAGTAGTAAGTACCAAGTTTTATCAAAGGATAGTTAAAATAAATGGAGAAAAAAAAAAAGAGCATCTCTTTAGAGAGTGGGGGACGTTTCCTTGACTTTTGGAAATTAAACTGTCAATAAGACATGCCACTTTCAAAATGTTCACAAAACGAACGTGCCACAAGCAAGTCTAAGGACCTCCTTGGTGATGTGGCGTTATGTCACCCGGGGTGACTAGCAAGCATTACGATGCAATGCCTCCCTGCTTAGGTCCATTTACACGCATACACAAACTCAGACTGGGAATGAGTCTGCACGCTGCCACCAGAAAGCTGCCGGGCCGAAGCAGAGGTGACCAACCATCCAGAGGAACAAAGGGCATTACCAATGACTACCAAGTTGAGGAGCTGCTTCCCTCCTTGCCGCTTCTCCAGTTCCGCTTTCACGTCTATTTGCTGCCTCAGCTTGCCGGACTTTTTCACTGGTGTTGGTGCTGAACTCTGCTCTTCTGATGTTTGAATGGTGTGGGATGGAAGAACTGATTTAGAAACAGTGTCAAGAACATCAGAAGGAGCAACGCCGGTTTCTTCACTAAGATGGCCTTTTTGAGGCGTGTGGAAACTATGACCATTTTCTTCAGTTACTCTACAGAAAGCAGAGACAGAAAAAAAGTATTTAAACCAACTCAACTGGCATCCTATAATGTCAGAAGGGCAGAGAAGCTGTCTGTTCTCATTTCTTACCTTTGGAGACCAAAAATGATCTCCGCTAAGTGGCCAATCAATGAAGGTGGAAATGATAAGTAGCTAGACCCAAAACCCACAAACAGACTTGGAAGGTCCCAGGAGAGAAAGAGTCTATCAAAAACTGAGGTAAGAAGAAAATATCCTGTAAAATAACTGAATTCAAGCCCATAGCCTTGGCCATATAATCCTATCAAAACAGATGGCATAAAGGAGATATTTTGTAAAACTTGGCATCAAATGTATTCCTAGAGATAAAGTAGTATTAAAAAAAAATTGGGTTTATCCCTAACTCATTCTTCCAACAGGACAGAGACCATCTGTTTCGCTCAAATACCATCTTTAAAGGAGGTATTTCTGAATGTTTACATTTTCTTAATACTTTCAGCAAAGAAGCTTTTAATTCATTAATTCAACAAGATACCTGATTTTCTAAAAACTACAACTCACAACTGGCATTGATGTTGAAAAGAAAAGATACAGATAAGAAACTGATCTACTAATCCCAAAAGTTTACCATCTAGTGAGGGACTCAAATACATAAGGTAGAAACAAGGCCACCTAGCATAACTTGTTTTCCCTTTGATAATGATGATACCCTCACAAGTAAACACTGATCTTAGTTCATTAGCTCTTTGACCATTATCTACACAAACTGTATCCAGTGCTATCCCATGGGCATCTAGAAGCAACATGATCTAATCAACCAGACTACGCTATACTTAACGTTCCTTTCAATGACATAGATAAAAATTAGGACCAAGAACAAGTTAAATTGCAAGTTATTAAAAATGAGACCAACTCTATCCAATTCACTTTGGAACTGGCAAAGAATTATACACAGTAAGCAGTTTATGTGAGAATAGTAAATCTATTTTCTTCTTGCACGCTGTAACAAAAACGACTCAGGGCAATTTTATATGCTCAACGCTGACCTTTCATCCTAGGCCTCAGGAAAGAGTCACATTAGTTATATTTGCAACTTTACTAAAACCTCGCATCCACTCCTACTTTCTCTTGCTTTTGAAATCTCTACTAACAATTCTGGTGTTCATTTGCTAACACTGCTTAGAAAGATTAGCTTCATCTTGAACCACAGCAAAAAAATTTAAGTTTGTGGAAAAGGTTCCAGTTCTTTTGAAGGATTCCAACAGGCTAAATTAAGTGAAATCTTAGACTATAATTTGCAAACATTTGAATGACCACAGCTTCTAAAACCAAAACATGACAACTGTGCATCACAATTTCTCGTTTCAAATCTCTGTTTGTAGTTACAGAAGCTTTTCTTCAAAGGAAAGCTTATGTTAACTCCTGTATGGAGAAGAGATCCAAGCAGAATGGCTATGGCTGGCAGAGCTCAGTGGGCCCAGCACAGGAAGAGCTTCACAAAACATGGGTCTGACTTGAACATTTCCTTTACGATTCAGTAACAGAAAGGTTTGCTTTTCTCTTGGTTTCACAAAAACAGTCCCTTTCAAGTAAATCCTAGGTAAAATGCAAATCAGGTCACTGAATCGTACAGTGTTAGAAGGAAGTGACCAAAGTAAACAGAAAAGCATCCTAGGTAAGTCTGTGCTCAGGAAAACCATCTGAAGGTTTATTATCATGAAGTAAAAGTCAGTATTTTTAAGATTTTGAAAAATCTCTAAGATGAGGCCTAAAAATGACCATTCTGAATGGCACCTGGGTGGCTCAGTGGGTTAAGCATCCAACTCTTGATCTTGGCTCAGGTCATGATCTCACAGTTGATGGGATTATGCCCTGCTGTCAGCACAGAACCTGCTTGGAATTCTCTCTCTCCCTCTCTCTCTGCCTCTCCCCTGCTCATGTTTGCTCTCTTTCTCTCTCTCTCTTCCCCTCCCTCTCAAAAATAAATAAATATTTTTTTTTTAAATGACCAATTTTGTAACTACTGACTGATGAAAGAAAGAATAAGTTGGCTGAATGTTTTTTCAGGTGCTTTCTGATATAATTTTGTAAACTTATCTATTATTATCATATGATTATTCTGGGTTTTTTTCCCCTAAACCATCTTTCCAAAAGTGGGAATATTTCTACATGAATCTAGAGGCTTTCTTTCTCGTTGAGTTATTTAAATGAGACTAGGAAGCTAATAATTTAGATTTAAGAGTATTTGTCCTCTATGCAAGGTTCAAACCATTTATACTTAAATAAGCTTTGTCTAGAGAGGTATTTACCATCTTTAATATTAGTGAAGAAAAAGTTTGCTATCTCATTTCTTCTAAGCAATGCATTACCCTTTTTTACAAGCCATCACTGGGAATCACACTGTGTCGATATTTATGCTGCTGAAATCTCGACTCAGAAGTGTTTTATGTTTCTCTGCGCTTTCTCAAGATCAAATCAGAATAACAGCCTAAGTATTATCCCTAACAAGTCCTATATAAGTATTTGAACAAATATAGCTTGGTCCTTAAGCAATATTATGTATTTCTGAGTAACCTGATCTGTACCTACAGACCTTTCATGTTCTGATGATGTCTCTTATAGAGCTATATCAAAGTACTAACTCACAGGCTGTTTTTTCACCTTTACATATTTACATATTTCCAAGTCTGTTTTTAAAATAAAATGTATTTCCCCAAGGACTCTGATCAATGAATATTTAAACAACTATTCTATGAAAGAAATACAATGATGAGCATTAATGGCCCTGCCCTCATGAAGCATATAGTCTGAAAGGCTTGCATCACACTTGTAAAGTAATACAAAGTTAGGCTGTCAATAATTATTTACTTGTATTTACTATTTTTCTCTTGATCATTTATTATCCATTATTTCCTCTAATTATTCCCATAGATAACTATGCATTTACTTCTAATGTGAATTGGGGCTTATTTACATGTTGCTTTCTAAGACTTCCAAAACATTCTGCATTAAGATTATAAAATCCTTAGAATAAGAATTGCATATTCTGGGTTTTTTTTTCCTCTCTCAATGAAAATAATCCCATAATGGGATTAAATGGTTCCCAAGACATAAGGATAAAAAAGAAATTTATGATTCCAACAACCCAACCCCAATGCAGAGAGAAAAGACATACATTTAGGTTTTGGTAACTAAATCAGGATTCAAAATTATTTTAAGTGACTGAAGTTACCCAAATTAAAATGTAACTTTTTCATTCATCCAATGTCCTAGATATGGAGTTCTTTCCTGCACTGAATTAGAATAAGTTCATCAATTTAAGATTCTTCACAACTAAGACTCATGAAACTTCCATTAATTTAGATAGAAGAATGTTGTAAGGGAAAAAAATTGAGGCTACTTAGTTTATATTTCTTGAAATTAAAAAAAAAATCCTCTACTCTTTGTTTACATTTGATAACAGCAAATCTTACCTATCTAAATGGCAGACAAAACATATACAATTTATAAGTAATAGATTTAAGAAAATTTTAAAGAGGCTCTATTAAAGTTAATGTTTTTAAACTGTGCTATTAAGTCTCAAGCAACCAACTTCCCTTCTCTACAAAAACTCCTGGGAGAATCCTAAAGACAGTGATAAATGAGTGCTACTAATATAGGATTTATCATTTCTCACCAGATTTGAAATTCTAGGTATGTTTCATTTCATATTTTATGCCCTTGTTCTAGTGGCCCACTTTAGTCAACCTGAAAATCTAAAAGAGTTTAAATATCATAGTCAGAAAAACTTTTTAAATTCATGATTCCATGACATTGAATTCCCAAACACTGCTTACCTACGCCATCTAGTGGCAGAAGGATTCCGTATCTCACAGTGTTAGATTTCACAAAATATGCTTTTTTATGTTAAGTAGCTAAAAATCGTTTAGTTTACATGAGGACACTGACAACGAGATAGACTAAGTCATATACATAATTTAGAATCAATCCCTTTTCTTTGTACCATGCCATTCTGAGAACGCACGATACTTCAATGTTAATGACACATCATGCAAAATTAAAATAGTTCTCTTACAGTCAAATACAAGACAGTACCAATTTCAAATAAAAAGGTGGGGGAGGGTTAAAAACCTTACCCAGGCACTTCAAATCCCATAGTTTGCTTCTTTCCGGACACGGTCATTTTAGCAACTTTTGGCACAATTTCAGATTCACTGTGAGATGACTGGGAATCTACTGATTTTCCTAATTGGAGAATAAATACAGAAGACTAATTAATTAAAGTTGATTTCTAGAAATATTTGTTACACATTACATATTATATGAATATATCATATGGTAATTAAGTTTTATGTAATTTATATCTTTAAACATATTCTTTTCTCTAAAAAAATTTAGTGGAACATTAAAATGTTGAAATTCTTTTGTCACCCTACATTCTGGGAAATCCCCTACTACTGGGACTATGCTATGCTTAACCTCTACCAAATCTCTTCCTAATTTTGAAGTGACTCTTAAGTTTCAGTATTAAGAGGTCACAAGGTGGTTTCTGCACTGAGCCTTGCTCTGACAGAACACCTAGACCCTAGATCCCTCTCTCCTACCACGCCCTTTCACACTACTAAAATTGTCTGGTCAGTTAGCAGATGGCTAAGCTATTTTTAATCCCATGGTACCTATAAACTGATGAGCAAGTTAAGAGTCTGCTGGATTGTGCTGGACCCTGCATATATTTTACTTGGGCACAATATTAGGCTAGGTAAGATATTTAATCTCTGTCAAGAATATTGGGGAAGATATCAATAGAGAAACAGTGAAGAACAAAATTAATTATGAGTTAGATCAAAGTAAGGCTTTCATGCATTTGATCCTTTAAAAAATATACAGGTATTTCATAGAATTCTCTACAATGTATCTTTATAATTTTTAGTAGTATTACCACTAGGATTGGGTCCACTTAAAACTGCAGAAATTGCACATGCTTCACTGGTAAATATACATACATAAATTACTTTTAAAATTAGAAGTAAATTAATGTACAGAATGCATATAAAATATTTGTTATTTGCCTACTAGATGCCAAGCACTATGCTGGAAATATGATGGTGAACAAAAGTTGATGTAATCATTGGGCTGAAAGGGCTCACATCTAGTGGAGAAGGTATACTAACTGAACAAAAATAAAACTGTTATTAGTGTTATAAGCATACATGGTGTCATAAGATATGGTGATAGGGCACACAAATTAGAGGGCCTCCACAGGAGAGTTAAGAGTTGAGCAGTGATGTAAAAATGAGTAGGAATGACCTACCCAGAAGGAAGAGCACTGCAAACAGAGAGAGTAGCTGGTACAGTGACTGCATTGTGGGAGGCAGCACAGTACCTCAGAGGAAGTAAAAGTACAAGGTTAAAGGAACAGAGTTAAAGGAGCTGAAGTAGGGGCAGCGGCCAGGCCATGCAGAGCCTTTAGGCCATGCCAAACATCCTAACAGAACTGGAAGCCACCAAAATGATGTGAGCAAGTAGGGAGAAGAGGAAAGAGACAGGGGAGAAGATAAGAAGTCAAGCCTAAGGAGAGGTCTCCTCTGGAGCATCTGTCTGTGATTCATTAGCACAGAATTAGCTGAAGGCACAGACATAAGTGAGATCACAAAACGAGAGAACCGGGGGTGGGAAAAGAAGCGGTACTAGGACAGAGCCTTGCGAGAAACCCAGCCTTTGGTCACAAGATAGAGGATGCTGAGCCTGCAAAAGGGTGACAGGGAAGAGACAGGGAGGGGAGGTGGCCGAGGAAGCCAAGGGAAGTTTGACGGATGTGGCATCACCAGAGTCTGAGGACTGAAGATATGAAGATGTTCACTAGTCCTCTAGACATGATCTCTTCGGATAAAGGTCATTGGTAGAATTAGCAAGAGCCATTTGAGACAAGGGACAGGAGAAGCCGGGATGGGTTAAAAAAAAAAAAAAAAAATGAAGCTAAATAAAAAACAGAGGCGGCAATACCTGTCCACAATCTATTCGTAATTCCAAAACCAAGAGCTCTGAAAAAATAAGGTTTTGTTTTGTTTTAATTTGGAAGCAAAACTTGACCCGGGACACCTGGGTGGCTCAGTCATTAAATTTCAGCTCAGGGCATGATCTCACGGTTCCTGAGTTGGAGCCCCATGTCGGGTTCCGCACTGACGGTGCAGTCTGCTTGGGATTCCCTCTCTCCCTCTCTCTGCTCCTCCTCCCACGCTCTTCTCTCTCTCTCTAAAAATAAATATACTTAAAATAAACAAAAACAAAAACAAAACCTGACCTGGACTAACATGAAACTATTTATAGTCCTTACTTATCCCACTTAAAGTGTAAAGCCATGCATGTCCAGGTCAGAAACAACAAGGTGATGATTACAGGGTGCTGCCCCACATCCCACTGAGATTATCACAACCTTAGGTAGTACGTACATGTCGATGCTTTTCTAAATCCAAAAAAAAAAATCTGATTTCTGAGTCAAATCCTGTCTGAAGGGCTTTAGATGAGAATATATGCAAATGACTCTTTAAAAAGTTTGGCTGGAAAGGGAGGGTTATGGTAGAATGGTAGCAAAAGGGTCAGCTGACAGAAAAGATAAAAGTGAGATGGACTGGCTGACAATATTAGGAAAAGCAAGAACCACATTTAGATATTTTAGAATTTCTGAGAAGGCAGAAAGGGATGGGATATGAAGCACAGGCAGAATCCAAACTAAGATAGGTAAAAGGCTGTTTTTACTGTAACAGGAGGCAGATACATATGTTGAGCTGGAAGATGTAAATCCCTAATGGTTAGATTCTATTCTCTCCATAACAAAGCAGCCAGCGACCTAGTGAGACTGAGACTGAATGAGGAAAGTAAAAAAACTGGCGAAGCAAAGAGTCTTCAATAATCATTGCAGTAAGTTCATGAGTTCAAGCCCCGTGTCATGCTCTGTGCCGACAGCTAAGAGCCCAGAGCTTGCTTTGAATTGTGTCTCCATTTCTCTGGCCCTCCCCCACTTGTGCTCTCTCTCCCTCTCAAAAACAGATAAACATCAAAAAAAATTTTTTTAAGAATATTAAAAATAAATAAACAAACAAATAAATAAAAAGATTTATGAGGAATGCCTGGATGGCTCAGTCAGTTTAGTTTCTGACTCTTAATCTCAGCTTAGGTCACGACATCAGGGTCGTGAGTTTAAGCCCCGCAATGGGCTCCGCACTGGGCATGAAGTCCACCTTAAAAATAATAAACAAACAAACAAATAAATAAATATCTGTGATAATACATTTATAGAGGAATCAATTTTTTCTTTGTGACTTTTTCTAGCAATGCTCAGCCAAGTATGAACAGACACAGAGAAGACATTAACTGCTTCATTCGGTGTTAACTTTCTATCCAACAGGTGCAAAGAGAAAAAGCAGAGAAACAAGGAAGTTAAAGGTATTGGCAAAAAGGGGGGGGGGGAGTTATTGAAATTATAAATCACGAATTCTAGGTGGGATTAAAGAAATAAAATGTAGAAGGAAGACTACCGATACACTGGGAATAAAGGAGAGAGGCCCAAAGGTCAAGAAAAGGTCATGATTTGAGAGGCACAGCTAGGTGGCTGTGGTCAGAATAAGGATGTGAATATGTGATTCTGGAGGAGGTGGATTATAGTGAATTGCTGATGAGGTGAAAGTTACTGGAAATCAAGTGGCCAATGAACTCAAAGTCCAGGTATGGTATTTGTTGGTGTTTTTCCACATGGATGCCCAGGTAAGCTATGATCATCGGAAGCTGAGGGTGAAGAATACTGTAAACCAACTGCCAGTGAATAAGGAAAAGCAGCCATGAGCTTGCTCACTAAGGACTAACAAACAGGTGGCTTAGGCAAAAGACAGGAATTTCAGAGGAGCAGAGACATAAGGAAAAAAAAAAAAAAAGGATGAAGGAATAACGGTGTTGGAAAAGGCAGCAAAGAGAACAAAGCTGACATTCCAGACCCTGAGGTTTGAGAGACTATAAGTGGAGTAAAGCCAAGGAGTGGAAAAACCACTAGGAAAACAGATTGAGGATTACAGAGGCATTTGACTTTTATGGGGGGGGGGGAGGGGAAATAGTTCCAGATTATAGCAAAGTAGAGAGGAGTGAGAGATGAGAGAGGGATAAGGAGGAAACTGAGAGCACTGATACTGATGATGATGATGATGATGATGATGATGGCGGTGGTGGGGTGTGTGTAGGTTGGAAGGTGACCCTAAGACATGGAAAAGAGGCATGGTGAATTTTGGCCTCTGTCAAATGAATAGGGCAAAGACCCATAAAGCACAGAAATGTCTCAATCCGGGCTATACAGGACTAATTCCCACTTCCCATTACAATTCATTTTAATAACTTCCAACTGGTTTGCATGTAAAAAACGTTGACCCCACTTACACATTTAATACACTGAAAAACTGTAATTTTGACTTTTTTTTTTTTAAGTAGGTGGGTCATAAAATGGCATAGAAAGTCTTAAGCACAAAAATCACAACATGTGATCCTATAATATTTCTGCAGATGCAATAAATATATATTCCTTTCATTTCTGGTGATTCTTATCTATCAGACATCAAACCCAAGATGTAGTATTTGAACAATTCAGTCATTTAAGTGAAAGTCTTTTTTTTTTTTTTTTTCTAACAGGAAAATGAGTCCAGTATTATAGATTTGATTATCACTCATTAAAGCAGTTCTGAAATCTTTTTATTTAGGTCACATACCCTTTGAAAAAACTCATGACAACAATGGGACACGCTTGACAGAAAAAAGCACCATACACACAAAATTTTGCATGCGATTTCAAGCAGTTTAATAATTCCAACTCTAGAACCTTCCCCTTGAGAGATAAACTTGACTCAGGCTATTTTGGAAATATGTTAATTTCAATTTGATGTTATCCACAGTCAAAGAAAAAAGATACATTCAGCAAATTTTCCACTGAGCTGTTGTCAACAGCAATGTGATACACTTCCACTTATCCAACCACATTACAAAATTCCCCTCATAATCAGATGGCAGACAAAACCTACTAATAGGTCAGAAGTGAATGAATAACTAAAATAACCAGTTGTGGATCACTAAGAGACATGAGTATTCAAAGGAGTATTCAAATCCATCACAGAAAAGTGTAAAATGTTTACTGTGTTCTCCCATCCTCCCTAACCAACTAGAAATTCGTTCACTGTATAACAACCTCAAAAAACAGCATTAAATTTTCATAAAGTCCAAAAAAACGTCAGCATGGAATGAATTTTCTATTGCATAGAAAAAAAGAAGCTTGGACTCTGGTTCCTGCTCTGCAACTATTCAGCTATTACCTACCTTCCAGCTTACGCAGCTCCCTAAATCTCGCTAGCTCGTTTCCTCATCTACAGACCTTCCTCCATTTACCACGGGGCTATGTCCTGATAAACCAGCCTAAGCTGAAAAGATCATAAGCTGAAAATGTATTTAATACACCTAACCTACAGAACGTCATAGCTTAGCCTAGCCTACCTTAAATGTGCTCGGAACATTTACAGTAGCCTACAGTTGGGGAAAAAATCACCTAACACAAAGCCTACGTTTTAGTCAAGTATTGAGTATCTCATGTAACTTACTGAATACTTTAATGAAAGTAAAAACAGACTATATGGGTACAGAATGGTTGTAAGCATACTGGCTGCTGACCCCTCGATCAGGTTACTGATTGGAAGCTTCAGCTCACTGCCACCATCTAGCATCATGAGACAGGATCACACCACATTACATCCCCGGGGAAAGATCAAAATTCAACATACCGTTTCTACCAAATGCGTATCACTTCCGCACTATTGTAAAATCGAAAAATCTAAGTAGACCCATTGTAAGTGAGGAACCATCTGTACACAATGAAATAAATTAAATAATTTCTAGTTCTGTATATGTCTATGACTCCTAAACCACTAACACGATCTTTAAATCAAATAGCCCACTAGGAAGTAAAAGTAAAATGTGCCATTCTAGAGGAAAAGGATGTCCTCTCTCAAGTCATGTAAAATCCAGCGACCAAATCATGGTTACCAAAAAAATATGCATTCCAAAGATTCACATATTAGTGACTAGTGTTCAGTCTCTAGTAGGGTGGAGGAGAATCGATCATCATTTTGATTTTTCATTCGGATAGAAATGACAGCTATCCAGTTGACCAAGTCTAACCTGCTTGTTTTACAGACCAGAAAAAGAGACAAGAAGTTGATGACTTCACGTCAAGTGGCAGGACCAACACTTAATCATCTTACCTCACCTGTCCAATTCACCTTTCTCATACTCCCAGCTGGCTCTCAAGCAAAGCCTCCTTTTTCCCTGCAGTTACTCCTTGATGGGCTGCTTCTTCCAGGGCTCCACTGTTTCCTTTCTTGGCTAAGATCTAAATAGCAGTGTCTAGATTTTCTCTTAAGTACAAAACTATCCAGGCCTCGTCTTGAAGATCTTTTTCAACACGTATGCCTTTGTAAAGGATACACAGCTCAGCTTCCCTAGTACCACCCCAATGTCATTCTCTTGCTGAATTTAATGACAACCCAAGCGTGCATATCCATCCACATGATTCACCCATCTCTGATTCATTTCTTTGGTCTCAAAGCATCTTCAATATTAGACTACTAGCTCTTGGAGCATAGAAACTGCCGTATACATATGTTCACATACTCGACAGCACATGACATGGTGCTCTGCCCACAAGCACTCAATAGAGTTTAGTGATTAACCCCTAAAGGTTTACGTTTTGAAAACATGAGATGATCTCTTGTTTTTGCAAGTTTTCCTCCACCTTTTCTTTGGACAATAACCTCAATTTACTCTCTACCTACTTCTTGCACTTAATACCAGCCACCCAATGTTTCTGCTTTTCTAGACCGCCACGTTGGCCTTGCTATGGGCACCTCAGTATGCTCTCCTGGCAGGTGCTTTATAAGCTCTTCTGGCTTTATAACCACCATGTAGAGTAGGTGTAGAGTAGGTATAATTATACCTACTTTACTTTAAGAAAACTGAGGTCCAAATTTGTTGATTTTCCAAAGGCTATACAACCTTGGCCTGTGACATAACTAAATTAAAAAAAAAAAAAAGAAAAAAGATATGAATCACATGATAGCTATTCTCAGAGAGTTTATATACTATAAACTGAGAGATAATTACAAAAGTGGTAGAGATGTTATAGTAACAAGAAGAAAATTCGAAGTATGCATCTATTTAGAAAAAATTTAAATGAAATGAGATCTGACATGACTCTGAAAAAGAAAGAAAAATAACATGAGAAAAAACATATTTAAAGGTCAACCAGGCAAAAATTCTGAAAAAAACTGGGCCTAGTCATAGACAGTAACACAAAAGCGTACCCTACTTTTAGCTTGAGCCCAGTTTTTTTTGTTGTTGTCGTTGTCGTTTTATTAATTTGCTTAAGTGTCATGCAAGTAAGTTTCAAGAGTACATAACAACAACAAAAAGAATGATCTGGCAGTAAAAATCCAGAGACTATTTTGGGGAGAAACAAGCCACATTGATGCTGAAATTCATTTGGAAGAGTAGAAGTGAGAATGACCAATAACATTTTTAAATTAAGAATAATAATAGGGGAACCAAACTAGGCGATATCAAGAACTCCTATTAAGTTGGAGTAAACTAAAATGAGAATAGATTGATGAATTAGAATAGAGCATCTGCAAATGAACCAACAGGATGTATTTGTATTTGTTATACATAAGAATTGGGAAGAAAAAAAGAGTAAGAACTGAGTAATGAAAAAATACATAAGAATACACATACAGTTATAGATAGAAATTCAGTATATACAAAGTGATGCTTCAAATCACCAGGAAAAGCATGGGGTATTCAATACTGTCTGTATTGGGAATATTGGCCATTTGAGAGAAAGGTTCTATCCTATGTCTATGGTGTATCACATAAGTATATCATGTATAAATTCCTTATTGATCAAGGAAATGAACATAAAGGAGAAACATATAAAAATATATTTACAATCTTCAAGTGAGGAAGTCTGACAAATTTTATATAAAAGTTTTAAATTTCTCCCTGATTAAAGATACCACAAGCGAACATCAAGTATCTGGGGAAATATATATATGGGGTTAATCTATATAATAAAAAGAGCTCCTACAGGGGCACCTGGGTGGCTAAGCCTCTGACTCTCAATTTCGGCTCAGGTCATGATCTCATGATTTCGTGCATTCGAGCCCCATATTGAGCTCTGTGCTGACGGTGCAGAGCCTGCTTGGAATTCTCTCTGCCCCTCCCCCGCTCATGCTGTCTCTTTCAAAATAATAAACAAAAAAATTTTAAAAGAGCTCCTACAAACCACTTAAGAGAAAACAACTCAGAAAGAAAAAGTGAGAGATTAAAAACAACAACAACAACAACAACAACAACCCAAGTCAAATTACACAAGTCAAAGAAAGGTGTGGCAGAGCACAGGGGAGACATGAATGGGAGGGGGATATAGGGGAAGGAGGACTAAAAAGGGAGGTGGCGGAAGACGAGGGACAGAGGGGGAGAGCCAGCAGAGAAATAGGTAGGAGTACTTCTTTTTTATTAGCAGCTAGTGTTGCCAAGCTAAAGGGGAAAGAGAGTGCTATCTGACATTGTTGGCAAGAGCACAGCCTGGTTCAACTTTTGGTGGGGAGGAATGCGATAAAATGAAAATGCTAAGTACGTTATACTTCTGGGAATGTGTTCTACAGAAATATTAACATTACTGTGCAACAGTATACAAACAAGATTCTTTACTATGGTGCTGCCTATAGGGCAAAAAAAAAAAAAAAAAAAAAATTGTGGGTGGACATCAATAAGGGAATGGTAACAAATCATGATGCATCTAAACAATGGAATAGTTCACGTCAGATATAAAAGTAGTAAACATACATGCATGAAAAGGAAACCATTACACATTAAGTGGAAAAAGAAAGCACTGTAATATTATATAGTAAAGGTGCTGTATCACTATATTAATGGCATTAAAAAGTCCACAGGAATGGAAGTGAACTTTTAAAAGTGATTACATCTACAGTGTGCTATCAAGAAAAAAAATAACTTTCAAAATTCATATACTTCTATGCTATATTATTTTTATAATTAAACATGTTTAAGTGAAAAGCATACATATTAAAACAAGCACTTTAAAACACTAAAAACTCCTCTCAACTTTATTCTTGAGATGCTCTTGATTTTTCTTATAAGTTCATAAAGCAAAATCCTACTTGACAGTAACACTTAGAATCATCTTACCACAACCCAAACTCTTCCCATCAATGATCTTGAATACCACATACTACTGAAAACATCCACTGAAAAGTTCATGCTTGGAAACAAGAGTGCCAAGTTCATCCAATCAGTCATTCAATGACAACTTTATATTCTGCATGCTCTATGAAGCTGAAAGTAATGCTCTGAAGAGTTTTGGTTTTTGGATTATGCAACCCCCTTATTTAAACTCTGAAGCTCCTTGACAGCAAGGGCTGCCATGTGTTGGATTTCTCTATTTTTGCAACCTAAATATTTGATACATGTACATCATTGATACATGACTGCTCAATTGAACAAAATAATTTCATGATAGCTCTTTCAATGTTCTAATAATAAGGGTGAAAACTAAAAAGGAACTATAAATGTGAACTTCTTTGAACAAGGTCATGGCAAAATCTATCCCGCCCGCCTCATATTCTCTAGAGCACGATTTCTCAACCTTGGTACTACTGATGTTTTGAGCAGGATATTTCTCTGTTGTGGGGAGCTGGACTCCCCATCACAGGATGTTTAGCAGCATCCCCAACTGTCTACAGACACATCCAAGTGTCCTTGTGGCCCCAAATCACCTCCAGTTGAGGACTGCTCTACAGTTATTAGAAAAAGCACTAAATACATATTATATACCCTATAATCACTACCTCAAATGTATAGATCATCTCCTAACTCATCCTCTTGCCCACAAAATGATCAATTGCTTTTTCTTGTCCAAACATAAAAAATCCCAAAGTCACTGTTTTCTGATTCCCCTTTTTCTCAAAACGTCTATATCCAATTAAAACTAATTGTATTTACTATTCCTCATAAACATTCCTCAAATTTGTCCTTTTCTTTCCTTTCCCATCTACTTAGGTCAAGCCCATAGAACCCCATGCCTGATTTACCTTTCAAGACTCATCTCTTCCCTATCATTCCCATAAATGAAATGGAATTCTCTGGCATACACATTCTTGTTTTCTCACATCCGTGGCCATGGCCCATGCTATTTCCATGTTCATGAAAATCCCATTATTTTCATGCAAATTATTAATATAAGGAAGCCAAGGCTTCTTGATAATGCATGAATCACAGAGGTCAACTTCAGCACCATATACTATGATCAAAGACTCTTAGATTCATTCTACAAAGATTTACTGAGAGCCTGTGAGGTATAAACACTGGTCCTCCCCCCCCCCCCCCCGTGTAACTGGCAACAGAATAAAGAACCTAGAGATACACTCACTTGCATACTTTCATGAACCCCCCCATAATCACTCCATGTCAAAATCCTCCAGTTCACCAGAGTTTGGTAAAGTAGGTAATACCTGGACTCTCCTTCAACATAGCCTTGGTGGAATCCAGGCTCTGCTACTAACTATGTGACTTCAAGTGAATTATTTAACTTCTGTGCCTAGGTTCTTCATCTATAAAATAACAATAAGAGAACCTACCTAACAGGGATGTTAGGAGATTTAAATAAGTCAATACACGTAAAGCACTTAGAGTCAACACCTGACATATATTAAATACTCAGTGCTCCACAGTAATGACAGAAGGCGGCATAGTCTGTGAGTCTCTGAGATCACCAAAATACCAACTTCCTTTTCCTCGTTTGACACCAGGGAATCCACAGTTACAAATTACTCTCTGGCAATCACATATTAATTCACGATGGGGAGAAGAAAAATGCCAACTGTGTAACACTGTACTAAGCACTGGGATAAACAGATCAAATAATAAGACATAATTCCTATCAAAAGACAGAAGTCTACTAGAGATAACACACATACTACAATGTGAACTATGATAACACAGACAGGCATCAGAAAGGTACTGACCCACCCACACTGAAAGAATTAGGCAAGGTTTCCTTTAAAATATTTCTAATGAATCTTGGAGGGAAAAATAAGGATAAGGGGATTGGGAAATAAGACACAATGCCTGAAACAATGCAACTGCCAGTAGATTGGCATGGCTGGGACACAAGCAGAGAGGGTAAGTAGGTTAGACATAAGAATAGAAAAGCAGGCAATGCATTTAGGGCCATGTACAACATTAAGACATTTAACTTGATTTTGAAACATAAGAAGAACCACTAACAGAATCAAAGCATTGGAGTAAAATATCAGAGCTTTTAAAACTTACTCTGACCACAGCATGGAAAATAGACTGAAGGTGAGACTGGAGAAAGAGCAGTTAGAAGACTGCTGTCCTAACACGTGTAAGAAATTCTACGGACTGACCTAAGATATGAACGACAGAGACAGAGAAAGGGATATCCAAGCTATTACAGGGTAAAATTAGGAATCCATAATACCTAGATGTATGTAGACAGGTGAGAGAAGTAAAAGTTCCCGGACTTTCCAGCAAAGAAGAATGAGCAGATGGTTAAGTCATTACCAAATAGAAAACACATTCCAGAGAACTAAGAGAAATCTGCTAGTCAGGGTCTTGCTTCTTTGTATGGGTCCTTTCATCAAGTGCACAATTACAGCAGTACATAGATGAGGACTGCCACCAATTTTTTTTTTTTTTTTTTTTTTTTTACCACTGTTTAGATACAATCTTGGGTCTATAGAGTTTTGCAAGTTAAATTATAACATGTTCTTGGCACTGGGGACACAAAGATGAATAATAGTCTCTGTTTTCAGACACAGACATAAAGACAGACAAGACTGAAAGAAAATACAGGCAAGGAAATTAAGAGAATTTTGCAGGAGACAGTGCTATGACTACAGATGAGCAAGAACCGTAGCACAGGGAATAAGAGGAAACAGGCAGGAGAGGAAAATACACTCTTACATCATGATGATGAATTAAATGTTACAGAGGCAGAAAATAGAGATCTTAATCCCTAGGACTCTAAATTAGATATGAATATAGAACATATTGGGTCTGAGATTCTTTCAAGGCAAAGAGAAACTGGATAGAAATCTGGATAATCATGTTTGCAGAGGAAAAGAAATGACAGCACCATTAAAACACATGAACTTAAGACCTGGGAATGGATGAGGTAGCTTACCGAAAATGAAGGCTGAGAGGGCAGGCAATGGAGGAACTCAGATTAATAAAGAGACAGGCAGAAAATAAGTATTCACATTCCTTGTAGAGTTCTTACAAGGAATTTAGAGTCATGGAATCATGCAATTTTGTGGGCTGTATTTTTAGAAGCCACTTGGTCCAGTCCTTCATTTTACAGATGAAAATTTCAAGCAGATTTCTAAAGATCACATGCTTAATTAATGGGAACTTTGCTTCTTTTGTCCAGGCTGCTTCCAAGGCACACTCCCCTTTCCACTCTGTTTCCGGCTGCACCTCCTCCAGACTTCATGGGGCTGATTTCCTCAAGATTACTGAACCAGGTTTACTTTGAAGTTAAATGTATACGAAAACTGCTCAATCAAGTGTCTCTATAAAATGTTAATGCTTTGTCAAGATCATGATTTTGTGATTTTAGTGAGGCTAATCATTAGTACCTATTTGGATACTTCTGGTCACAGTTAAAGTTAAAATCAATAATTATGATTTCTTTTAGTATTTGCATTTCAAAATCTCCAAAGAATCTATTTGGTTAGAGCCTAGTAGTTACATCAGTCTCTGCTTACCAAAGAAGTTTCTGTTTGACACAATTTTAATTTCCAATGGGAAATTGGATGGGTAGGCTAAGTTCCCCTAATAACAAACACATAAATACTAACTCCTTAACCTTCTGCTCATGCTGATTTTAGGAGGGGAAAGTGACATTTAGACTGTAAGGCATGCATCATAGCATTAGGCTATCAATTTTAGGTCATAAATGATACTCCCAAATTCTTAACAATGATAACTCCAGACCAAAATGATATGACTTGGAAGTCAAAAACCTTTATTGTATATTCTCATAAAACATATATTGTTTTCTGACTATAATGTAAAATTTCAATATAAAGTATGTGCCTTACCTCTCCATCCAACCTACAAGCTCCAGAAGGGTATTTTTTGTTTTCCAAAACATCCAGTCCAGTGCCTGGTACACACTAGGCACTCAAATATTTTAAAAGATTATATAATTTTATATATGGAAAAAAGCCAGTGATTCTCAGCTTGGGAGAAGAGGTAGATGAAAAAAACAAGGCCATCTCTGCCTCTCTTCCTTTGAAAATCCTTGTCACTGGAAGATACTGATGCTGACAAAGTATTATTATCTTTCAGATGTCCTGAGACAGAAAAATAACTCAAAATAACATATCTGATATAGGGGCGCCTGGGTGGCTCAGTCGGTTAAGCGTCCGACTTCAGCTCAAGTCATGATCTCAGGGTTCATGAGTTTGAACCCTGCGCCGAGCTCTGTGCTGACAGCTCAAAGCCTGGAGCCTGCTTTGGATTCTGTGTCTCCCTCTCTCTCTGCTCTCCTTCTCTATCAAAAATAAATAAACATTAAAAAAAAATTTTTTAATGACGTATCTGGTATAAAAATATTTTTATAAATGAAAGAGTGAAGTTCATCTAAGTTAAACAATTTGACCACCCAGATTAACATTCTTTGCAAATTATAACCTACCTCTTGTTGACTGGTTTCAGGTTCATAACTAAAAAGATGTTTGAAGATCTGCCTCAAGTCAGGAAATTAGTTCAGATGACCTTTTAAGGTTCCTGCCCTCATAATCCTATTTTTAAAAATAACCAGTTAGCCTATTCAGTGAGAATCTCTTCCCCACATATATACCATTAATTTCTAAATAACATCAACTATACAATATTTTTTTAACATGTTAATACTATCATCCACATCAAATAGGGTACTAGTTAGTGAAAACTGTTATCTAGGAAATAATACTCTTAAATCCAGTTAAAAATAACTAAGGTGTACTTGGTTTTGCCTATATAAAATTCATAACTAAACATGAGAAATATTACAAGGGGGATGTTCAAAAATATGGGTTTGTTTACTTAATGGCATTAAGTAATTTCAAATTTGAATAATACCTATAAAGATGTAAAAACACTAATATAGAACACTAGTTTTGTTTTAAATTAAAATGCTTTTCACCATCTTTAATCTAGGTTTTTAAAGTATTCTCTGAAACAAACTGGGGTGTAAAAATTGCTTCTACATTTAAAAATGTGTGTACAGACAAGTATAAAATATAAAGAAGAAAAATATAGGATACAAAATTGTATGTATAATAATTGTATTAAAAAATCTTGAGATAAAGAATAAATATGCATAGGAAAAAAGTTGAAAAAAATATGGCAAAAAACAAAACTGTTGTCTTTGGGTAAGATAATCATTAATGATTTTCCCCTTCTTCTACATTAAGAATATTACTACTTTGATACTGAAGATAATAGGTTAATAGGTGATTTTAAAGAAAAGGAGAAAATATTTATAAGGTTAAAATAAAAACCTTCAAACTAAATTTACAACAGACTCTTAATGTAAGAAAAATTTACAATTTAAAGTAATTTGGATCAAAACACCTTAAGTTTAAGAAATGTTTAAGGTTATTTAGAAAGAAAGGGGGGGTAGAGGGGAGTTCCAGGTAAGTATACTTTTTGCCATCAATCATCACTGTTCGCAAAAATGTTTCAAATATACCCAGTACATATAGGTATTCACACACAAAAATAAGATTTTCATAATTTCAAAGAAACCAGTGTTAAATTTTCAATGAAAAACAACTACTTCAAATATGAAACCATTTCAGTGAATCTGACTACATCTTTAAATTCTAGTTACCAGATGTACATTCAAAAAGTACATCAGCTAGGTTACAGAGAATAAACCACTTCCTTCAATATTACAGCTGCACTGACTGTGATTTATTCAGTATGAATTATTTTTTCACTTTAAAACATCCTTTATATACCATAATTTGCCTCATCAAATCCACCATGCACCACCACTTGCTATGACACAGAAGAAAAAAGTTTTCATTGGAATCAGATTTCAATTTTTATAGACATTACTGAGCCAGAAATCTTTAAAAATTGAAAAACTTCAGATGAACAGATTTCAACCTGTATATTACATTATATACCTTCAAGCAGTATCCACAAAATTTATAATCTAATGTATGTAATGAATTTAAATTATGGTATTGTAACTTATTCTATAGCAATTAAACATTCTTGCTATTTCAAGAGTTAAGGAACAAGGGCAAACTACATTACTAATAATGTTCTTTAAGAAAAACCCATTTACATTTTGTTAATATTACTGGGATAAAAATTTCGTTAGACCAGAAATGGAACAAAACCTTCTTATTTTATAGAATAGAATTATATATATCAAACCCTTCAAAAACTACATTGGTGTCCCTTACCATTCTTCCCTAGATTTCTGTTTCATTTATTCTAAACCCGCCCTGAAGAAATCTCGTCTATATTCCTATCCTTGGGATTATCCACCCTTGGAAACTTCCTAACAAATTTTGTTAATACTTCATGTCTTGTTTAGGCATGAATGCATATTTGAGAAACACCTCCTCAACAATGCAGGATAACCTAAATTTAATGAGTTCCTACTATGTGCCATGAAATGCCATAATGGCTTAACATATAACTTCATTTAACATTATAGGTACCCTAAAAAATAAGAACTATTATTATCTTAATTTTTTGAATGAGGAATTTGCGACACACAATGCTGAGGAATTTGCTAAAGGCACACAGCTAACAGGTGGTTCAACTGGAATATAAATCCAAGCAATCTACACAAGTAACTGTGCTCTTCTCCAAATTACTGTGGGCACTAGCAGTGAGAATCTACTTCTAGTCATAAAATCAGAGAAACACTAAACATTTGGATAGAGAAAAGGCATAGAGGAAAAGGCTCATAGCATGCACATGAGCTGAAGTAAGAAAAAAAGTTTACAAGAACCTTGTTGAAAACTTCAAGAAAGAGTGCCAACTTTAAAAGAGATAAATAAAAATTAAACTGCATTAATAATTTAAAAGGCATTAAGTTTCGTTAATATTCTCATTATCTAGCTGTCATTTACACTTTTATTTTAGTGACTGTAAAACACACACATATGCGCACAGACACAGGCCTACATAGGTCAACCTAATCCATATTTCCATCTAGTCCCCAATTTCCTTCCTTAATTCTATCTTTGGGATCTTCAAGAACATGGCCTCAAAGACAGGAAGAGGCTATTGCATTGAATAATCCTAAAAAATAAATAAATAAAATTAAGTTTTAAAAGGACACACAAAATGTCATACATACTATCTGCACATATCATCTTGAATTCACATGTGGGACCAAGAGTCATTCCTAAATGATTTAAAAAGACCTGGAAATATTGAACACTACCCATATCCAGAAATAACTCCCTAATAACAAATGTAATGAACTTTAAAGCAATCAGTAAAAGGAAGAAAATAAGGGAAACCAACACGGTTTTAAGAGACTACTATAGCATAAAAGCTGGGTTAAGTAAATCAGAATACACTTTGAAGTAGATAGCATTATTGCCATTTTAAAGAAGAAAAGAAGTCTCAAATCCAGTCACTTTAGCAAGGCCATGCAGGTAACAAATGACAGAGCTAGTTTGCAAAACACTGATCTAATTTGAGAGCTACCACCCCTCTGATCCCACACACTACTGATACATACTATGACACATACAAGCCCATGCGTTGAAATTTTGTAAGAAAGTAAAGTTTTACCCTTCTTTACACACTAAAGTAAATTTTAGAAGAATTAAAAGTCAGACATTAAAAAAGTCAAACATAAAAAATTCATATAATTCTCTCAAAAGAAAATTTAGAATATGTATAACCTAGAGGTTGAGTTGTTTTGTTTTGTTTTTTACTCCAAGACTCGAACCCAGTAAATTAAAGACAGATAGAGTGAAAGTTTTTAAATTTTTCTATAGAAAAAAAGATCATAAAGAACAAGACTAGGCAAACTATTTACAATGCGTAGAACTAAAAAAATTCTCTCTTAAACACTGGCCTTAGCAACATATTTATAGATATGACTCCTCAGACAAGGTAAACAAAACCAACTATTGGGACTACACCAAAGTAATAGTGAAGGAAACCATCAACAAAAAGCAATCTACTGAGTGGGAGAAGAGATTTACAAATTATATATCCGATAAGGAGTTAATGTCCAAAATATATGAAGAACCCATAACACCAAAAAAAAAAAAAAAAAAAAAAAAAATCTGATTAAAAACACAGAGGACCTGATTGACATTTTCCCAAAGAATACATGCAAATTGCCAACAGACACATGTAAAGATGCTCAACATCACTGATCATCAGGGAAATGCAAATCAAAACCACAATGAGGCATCACTTCACACCTGTCAGAAGGGCTAATATCAAAAAGACAAGATATAACGAGTTGGTGAGGATGTGGAGAAAAGGGAACCCTTGTGCACAGTATTTGGGAATGGAAACTGGTGCAACCACTGTGGAAAACAGTATGGAGGCTCCTCAAAAAATTAAAAATAGAAATACCACATGAGACAGTAATTCCACTACCAGGTATTTACTCAAAGAAAACAAAAACATCAACTTGAAAACATTTATGCAAAATGATGCTTACTGCACCATTATTTACAACAGCCAAGACATGGAAACAACCCAAGTATCCATCAATAGATGAATGGATAAAGAAGATGTGACATACACACAAATATACACACACACAAACAGAATAATACTCAACCATAATAAGAGAATGAAATCTTGCTATTCGCAACAATATGGATAGACCTAGAGAATGTTATGCTAAGTGAACGAAGTAGGAGAAAAGACATGTTTTCACTTACGTGTGGAATCTAAAAAACAAATGAACAAACAAAAAAAGACTCTTAAATACAAAGGCTGCCATAGGGAAGGTGGGTGGTGGATAAGTGAAACAGGTGAAGAGGATGAAGAGGTGCGAACTTCCAGTTATAAAATAAACAAGTCATACAGATGAAAAGCACAATACAGGGAATAAAGTTACTAATATCACATGGTGACAGATGCTGATGACACTTATCACGGTGAGTACTGAGTAACGTATAGAACTGTCGATCATTATACTGGACACTTGAAGCTAATACACTGTATGTCCACTATACTCCAATAACCACTTTTAATTGGTATCAATAATATAAAGACTTCAAATTAATAAGGAAAAGACAGCCTAATTAAAAATGGGCAAGGGCAAAGGATACAATTAGCAATCCACAGAACAAGTTCAAATAACAAATGAATATATGAACATACTCGATTTCATTAATGATCACAAAAAATGCAAATTAAAGTAGCAATGACACATTAGTTTCTCACTTGCCAGACTGCCCAAAATCAAGAAAAGTAATGATACCTACTGCTGGAGAAGGGATGAACCATAACTTTCATAAAGCACTGGCCATATCTATTTAAAGCAAACAATATGCCTTTCAACACAGTAATCCCATTATAGGAAATCAATCTCATAAATCAGAAGCCCTAGATTGTAAGGATATATATACACAGATGTTCTACAAGCAGTGCTGTTCATAAAAGCAAAAATTGGAAATAAAATGTATGTCCTTTAATATGGTAAATTTTTAATAAATTGTAGTATAACATTATCATGGAATATTACATAATCACCAAAAGTTGAATAAGTTGAAAATATTCTAGTTGACAATGGATTATAAGAATGTGAAATTATAGTATTTTTTAATAAAACATTAATGAAAAACCCCTGTATGAGTGTCTATTTTTATATATGATGTGGAAATAAATAAATATATGGAAGAATCGAATCTAAAAATGGCTAAGTGGGGAGAAGAGCCACGTGGGGCTTACAAGAAAACATCATGAATGACTAAAATAGGCCTCAGAAAGTCAAGACTCATTTAATAAGCACCCTAATGCATTACACTTTAATATAATCATGTTTTAACTGCACCTGTTCCTTAGTTGGTAGTAAAAGAGCACTTTATTTCTTTGAACTAAGTTCAGTTATCACTTGTTGAGCACTTTCTACGTGCCAGACACTGCCAACAGCATCACATATGTTATTTTACTTCTTTATAGAAACTTCTAAGTTAGGTACCATTTTCTCATGAGTAACTGGTATTTTAGACAATACCAACCTCTGTAACAGCACACACAGTGCAGCACACAGATACAATTTTCAGAAATACGTAGGTGACTGTCACCTCAACAAGCCACCCAAAAATGACATAAAAAAGTCACCACCTTTGATGCTTATCCACTCTATTAATGAATGAAAACTTCAATACAAATACAAAATCCATCACTGAAATATAATTATCCTTTATAAAATGTTACAAATGTTATTATGAATAACAATTAAATGTAAGAGTAAATTAGCACAATCCATCCAATTGCTTTAAAATTGCATTAAAAATGCCCATACCTTTTTAACCAGCTACTCTATCCAATACTACTCTACAATATCTTTTATCAAATAATTGAAAAAAACACACAAATGTACAAAATATTTACTGTAGCATTTTCTGGAATAATCAACTAAAAAACTTAAGTTTGCAAAGTGTCTGATTAAATAACAGTATTATGTTAATAATTGTTGGCATACAATAAAGGTCTATGGATAGCTGTTAGGGGCAGAGGCAGGGGAAAACGGAGAGGTGTTATGAGTATAGAGTTTCAGTTTTGCAAGATGAAAAAGTTCTGGAGATCGGCTGCAAAACACTGTGAATATACTTAACACTACTGAACTATACACTTAAAAAATGGTTAATACAGTTGCTTCCGTATCTTGGTTACTGTGAATAATGGTTCCATATCCTGGTTATTGTGAATAAATATGGGAGTGCATATAAAACAGTGGTAAATATGGTAAACTTCATGTTATATGTATTTTACCACAATTACAAATAAAATTAAACAAATTTTTAAGAAACTTTTAAAGTACGTAGTACATGACAAAATTACAACAGATTTAAAAAGTGATGTGTGGTCCCATTTAAAAAAAAAACTAATATTCTCCATATATATAGAAATAGGTACACAATGTATAAGAAGAAGGACAATGGTATTAGAGGCATCTTATTCTGTATGCTGGTTTCACCATGTACTAGTTTTGTGGCCTAGGACAAGAAGTTTAGCCATTTTTGAGCTTCAGATCCTTCAACTGTAAAACTAGGATAAAAATAATCCCTCCTCTTTATGATTATTGAATATTAAAGGAGATAACAGATTAAAGACAATGTTTAGTACAATATCTGACATATAAGTGTTCATTAATATTGTCTACTATTATTGCTTAAATGCATTAAAATGCTATAGTTCTAAATTCTGAATAATAGGATTAAGGTACATGTTTTTTCTTCCATTGGTTCATTTGAATTTTCTAGTTTTACTCAATAAACACTATTATTTATTTAAGCTTTTGCCTTAAAATGGTACCAAGCTATCAACTATTAAAAAAAAAAAAAAATTAAATTTTTCAAGACTTCAAACCGAACTGTTGCTCAAGAAATGGAAGACCACAAAGTAGTTCTAAATTAAATAAACTAGAAAAGGACTTCATTTCTTAGGATTGCTCATTTGCAAGGACTTGGAAATTGATACCAATTCTCTATACATGAAGGCCAAGTCTCTTGCCAAGTTAATACTATCAAAAAAAAAAAAAAATGCTTGAAAGTAATTTTTGAATACCTCACTAATGATAAAACTGGTTTCCCTGGCAAGGGATTTAATTTTATCCTTAAGGTATTTATCAACAAATACCAAACAAGGTTAAATTTTACAATATAAAAGTTTGCTGCAAGTACTATGTAACAATGAAAAGGGCACTGGAGTTCAAAAAAACTCCATTTGAGTTACAATTTACCTCTTAACACCCATGTGAAAGAAGTCAATTTATTTATTTAATATAAGCCTCAGCTTCTTCCACCTAACTCACAGATTCTCCGAATGACTAAATACAATACATACAAAGCCTGAAACACAGTTTACATTTCAATATATTCTATTCCCTATCGTTTCTTGAGAGGTAGTGGCTCCCAGACAGAACACTACATACAGCCAAGAAAAAGAAACAGGTAACATGTTCAGAGGGAAAGCACCTGGCTACATATGGTGTTTCCAGTAAATCATATGTAGCCCTCAGGGGCTACTATAAAGCTCTACAGGAAAGTCTGTGACCTCAATCTAGGTCTCCAATGGCTACCACATGTTTTTCTGATAAAAAGTGAGTATGAAATAACTAAAATGAATGTTGTCATTTGCTTCCACTCTATTCCTTGTTGAACTACTTAACAATGCTTAGTATGTACACAAAGCACTCAAAATATACCAAAAGAACTTATAATTGCCTTGGAATGAAACATGAAAGTATATAGCTATAATCAGATTATAATTTCTATGGTTAAAAAAAAAAGTAATCAAGCCTAAAAGAAAACTCTGTATTTGGCATTCATGCAATTCTTATATGGTACTGGCTCTAGCAAGAAAAAGATAAGCTGTTTTGAGAGGTTAAAGCAAATTATTTTTAAATTAAGCAATTAGTGTTTAAGTTTTTCCAGTGTAGGTGTACATACAAAGAGAATCTTAAGACCCATCTGAGAACGTTCTGAACCAGATGAGTTTTTTCAGTGAAATAAACCACTTCCTTTCAAAAGCCCACATAATTTTAAAGCAGAAAGTCAATGAACTCTGAAGTTTTCTGTACAAGTATAAAATACTTCTAATTGCTTGAATAAAATTACTCAGTGATAAATTAGTGAAAAAAATTTTTCAAAGAGAAAGGTATTTTACAGGGGACATCAAAAATATTAAATATGCCTACTTTAAATTCCTTACAAAAAAGGATTAAAGTAAAATGAAATATATTTTAAGCACTTTACTAAAAGTTCATGTTTAGAAGTGTTTAGAAGTGTTCTCATATTAACAATTTTTCACTGTAATATAGACTTTTCAAATTAATACTGGGATTTATTTCCAGGACATGTTAAAATCTCACAACACGCTCTACCTGAGAAGAAAGAAGGGTGGCATCTCCTCCTAAAACTCTCATGTCATTTGCTCTTCCATTTCGTTGGGTGATGTTTAAGAGACAAACAAAACACAATAAAGAAATAGAAATGATCTTGTTGCAAGCATTTACAACTCTTACAATTTTATCTTTTTTTCAATTCCCTACACCTTCTCTAGTGAACAACCTACCATTAAGACTCAAGAATATGAAAATCATTATGTGCACACTTATAATATTTCAGACATTCAAATAGAATACAGATATACTATATATATGAAGATTGCTTAATTGACTTATTAAGAAAATAATAAGATACAGAAAATAACTATATCCTCACTATGTACAATTAGAGTTTATTTTCTAAATGAAGGGAAAACAAGATGAAATTCAAAGGGAAAGGAAAATGAATAGATTTCTAAACAGTATGAGCAAGCCAATATTAAGACAAACCTTATCAAAAATAGCTCAACTGTAAAGTATACTATTAAAATATATTTCTCCAAAGTCTCCAAAACTTTTAAACAATCAGTTCTTTTTTTTTTTTTTTCCAATGTTTATTTTTGAGAGAGAAACACAGAGCACAAGTGGGTAAGGGGAAGAAAGAGAGGAAGACACAGAATCTGAAGCAAGTTCCAGGTTCTGGGTTGTCAGCACAGAGTCTGATGTGGAGCTTGAACCCATGCGCTGTGAGATCATGACCTGAGCCAAAGTTGGACACTTAACCGACTGAGCCACCCAGGTCCCCCTCAACAATAAGTTCTCTTAATGATCTGATTAATTTAAATAATTATTGGCTACTTTACTTGTAAGGTGATAGCAGTATCAATTTCAAGAACTATAAAAAATGTTAAATTTAGATTACATAAGATTCCTTTTCCAGATTTGCAGACCAACTATTTTTCTTAATACTTACTTTTTTTTAGGTCAACTATTTTTCAAGAATCAAAATAAACCCAATGTTAGAAAAAGCCTCCAAAGCAATCAAGAATTAAACCTCACCTCACACCATAATATCCATTGTGTGGGAAATTACTTTCTTCCAAGTTAGGTTGACTATACATTTATAAACATAAATAGTAAGACTTTTTCTGCCAAGAACTTTCCTTTCAAACAATACTACATGTATTTCAATTTCTGGATCAAATTTTTGTTTAAAAAAAAAAGAGTCTGTGTTACTCAGTTTGGGGAGTATCTTCTCCTTTGGTAGGTTTAAGTGGCAAGGAAAACACCATCAGAAAACTACAAGATTGTCCCAGGATTTTACTGCCTAAATATATGTTCTTTTAGCAGTCCGCTCATGAATGTATAACAAAAGTACACAATAACCTGTTCAAAGATTATTTGTATTTGCTATTGATTTTCCATTTTGCATATGCTAAAAAAATGAACTAAAATGTTATCTAAATTAAGGAGACACATTGACATTTAATGCATTATTTTAGACATCAGAGTTCTAGTTAATTATGCCATAATAAAAGGCTAATTTTCACATAGGTATTAAGTTCTCAGTCCAAAATTCCAAAAGTACTGAAAAATTCTCTAAATGAGAAATAGAAGAAATTTCTCTCTATACTGTTCAGTGTTATGTCATGATTAAGTCAGGCTGATATGGATAGTGGAATCATTATACCTAAGCATTTAAACCTTTGCTACAGTCTGCCTTACTGACAAGCCTCTCAAATCAGTCTAGTTTTACAGCTGAAAAGAGGGTGTTTAATATGATCAAATGCTCTAAGACAAATTATACACTTTCTACCCTATTTTTCTCCCAAAATGCATACATGGGGCGGGTGTGGGGAGGGGAGAAAGAGAACTAAGGACAAAAGAGAAAATGATAAAAACACCAGGAGAAAAAGTTGGAAAGTAAGCCAGCAGAACTCCAGAGAAATGCGGGCCGGGGAGTAACACTAGAGAAATAAAAGCCACATTAAACGCAGCATTATCAGACTAGCTAGCAACATACAATAATAGAGAGCAGTACACCAGTATCTGCAAAGCCCTCCACAAAAGCAAGAGGGACCTAAAACCATGACCTGTCAACTGGTCATGCAAATATAGGCCCACAGAATCCTTTTCAAATATTCAACAACTTGGGAAATATTTCACACATGTGTATTTTGCAAGGAGGGGATGGTGAGCGGTCAAACCAGATGTCACAGTCAAATGAGACAAATAGAAGCCTAATCATGAAAATGCTATTTTAAAATGGACTATGGTTGTTTTGAAAGTAAGGAAGCTTTGAGTACAGAATAAAATAAAAATGCTATACATCTTGGCAATAAATAATACGACTAAAAATACAGGACAAAAAGAGAGAGGGGGCAAGTATAAGAAACTGTAACTTTGATGAGCTCAACTTTTAAATCCAGGACTCATTAAATTAACTGTTTAAAGTTAATAGTTCAGTTAATAGAAATGTCAACATAAAAGGTATAAAGGTAAATATTTTAACTAAGAACTTAAAATATCAACAAAAATTATGAGAAATAGGGAGGGGATGAAGTATAAATTAATTTCTTCATCTTCCATAATGAGAGATCAACCTATTTCTTAGTGCTGGCAAATTAAAGTATGTTACTATGTTACAAAGATAGTACAAATCTCCAAGTTACCAAACAGTACACACCAAGTCAAAATACAGACCATGTATCACAGAAGGTATTATACCTAGCCTATCCTTTGACTCTGACAAACGCAATTATATCTACAGGAGGCACAAATAACCAAAGTGACTCAAAACATTGAAAGTAAAAGGATGAACAAGTCCAATTTAGGGAAAGCAATCATGACATTAAGCAAATTGAATTTAAGTCAAAAAGCATAAAACAAATCAGAAAGGAACTTTACATTAAGGAAAATTCAAATCCACAGAAAGATCATGTATCTTTACATATCAAAAGGCATAAGGTAAAATCTGTAAGTAATAAGATGAAATAAAATAGAAGGGTATTATATTTTAACTTACCTCTCTCTCAGCCTACAATTAAGGAAACAGATTTTAAGTCAGCCCACTGAACCCTCTAACAATTTAAAAAGTAACTGACAGAAATGTATCATATTTTGTATTCCTCAGACAGAATTCATATTCTTGGCAAGTGTCTATGAAACCATTCTAAAACTACACTGGGCCTCAAAAAAAAAACAAAAAACAAAAAACAAAAAAAACCTCAGTAAACTTCTAAGGGCACAGACCACATTCTCTAACAGTACAGTGAAATCAGTAATCTTAACAAAAACAACGAAACTCCCACAATAACCTGGAAATTTTAAGACTTTCAGATTCTTGGCTTAAAAAGGAAATCAAAATAAAAATTGTGAATTATCCAGAAAATAACAGTAACTCTAAAGGAACCCAGAAAATAACAATGATTCTAAAAGAACCCATGAGCAAATATAGTATCCACAGGAAAAATAGAACTACAGAGACTTAGGTAAATAAGACAGAATGTAAACAATGCGTATCAACTACAAAGCAGTGGGGAGAAATAAGGAAAAGGTGGAGCTAGGACTCCAATCTAACAATTTATTTCGCACAACAGAGAGAGAGGTCTGCAACTAAATGGTGGGTCCATGAGTATCTGTTATATTATTTTCTTAATTTTTCTGTGTTTGCAATCTCATAAATTAAAATTAACTTCTATAATAAAGAATTGAAAATGCATTTAAGTTAAATTAAATGTTCCACTCAGAAAGGCAGAGAAAAAAATGGAAAACAGATTAGATAATAAACAGATTACTCACAAACTAATGAAAAAATATACCAGTAGAACTAATTATTAATCCAAGAGCCAATCTTTGGAGAATGAAACAAATTAAAAGTAATAAAATCAAAAGAAAACAAAGCTGGCAGAGGGGAAGAAGAAAGTGGAGGGGAGAAAACAAAATAAAAATGGAGGGGCACCTGGGTGACTCAACCAGTTGAGCCTCTGACTTTGGCTCAGGTCCTGATCTCATAGTTCGTGAGTTCGAGTCCTATATTGGGCTCACCGTTGTCCAAGTGGAGCCCGTTTCAGATCCTCTGTTTCCCTCTCTACCCTTCCCCCACTAGTGCTCTCTCTCTCTCTCTCTCTCTCAAAAATAAACATTAAAAAAATTTTTTTTTAATAAAAAAATAAAAATGGATATGGGGCACCTGGCTGGTTCAGTCAGAAGAGCATCAACTCTTGATCTTGGGGTCATAAGTTCCAGCCCCATGTAGGGCATAGAGATTACTTAAATAAAACTAAAAAAAAAATAAGAAGAAGAAGAATGGAGATTTAACTAAATATAAAAGAATCTAAAAAAATAATGACAATGTTTGCTATAATGCTAAACAAATATACCTGAATGAAATGGATGGTTTTCTAAGAAAAATAAAACATTCAAACTGACTCTAGAACATTTCTCTATTGAAAAAGATAAATCCTTTGATGACACAAATAATTTCAATGCTCTTTAAATTACTTAAGGGTAAAGAAAAACTCTTCTCTATAAAAGCATCACAAAGAGGGACGCCTGGGTGGCTCAGTTGGTTAAGCGACTGACTTAGGCTCAAGTCATGATCTTCACTTTTGAGTTTGAGCCCAACATCAGGCTCTGCCGAACCCACTTTGGATCCTGTTTCCCCTCTCTCTGCCCTCCCCTGCTCATGCTTGCTCTCTCTCAAAAATAAACATTTAAAAAATTAAAAAAAAAAAAAAAAGCATCACAAAGAGAAATTAAAACCTGAAAGAACACACACATATACACAAGTATAAATTAAATTTGCGAATAGATGGAATAACCATCAACAGAATATTAGCAAATAAAATCCATCATATTAAAAGAATAAACTACCATGATCAACTAGGATTGTTCCACATTATAAGTCTACTAGAAAATCTACTAAAATTATAATGCTTAATGTTTAATAATGTAATGTCTAAAGCCTTTTGCCTTTGATAAAGACAATATATTTTCTCCAAACATTTTTGAAAACACTAAATATCTCAATAAAAATTAGAACTGGATTTTTTTCCCCCAGATAATTTGACCAGCTTGTTTCTAAATCTCATGTGGAAAAAAAAAAAACCAAGAGAGATAACTCAGGAAAACTACGAAAAAGGAAAGAAGAAACAAGATAGCCTACAAACATTAAAACCAAATCAAAATTGTGTAAGAATTACCACGGTAACTAACGATCTGGTACTGGCATAAAACAAGACAAAGAAATGGAAGAGTACAGAGTCCCAAAATATAGAGAGATAGGAAAGAATTTAGTGTATGTCAAAGACGGCAGGTTCAAATCAGGTTAAAAGAGAAAAGGGACATGTAATTAAACAAAAGGTACTGTGACGAATCCAACTGCTGGAAAGACAAAAGATGCTGGTGAATAAACTGCATTCCTAGCTTCCTCCGTAATGGCAGCTAGATCAAAGAGTAAAAGGTATTAGAAAAGAAAAAGAAAAGAACAGAACAGAAAAGAAAATCTGTCAAATGTATTAGAAAAAATGAATGATTTTTTAAAAAATTATCTTTTGCTGGAAAGGAACTTTCAAACAAAAACCTTTAAGAGAAAAGATTGACGCATTTCAATACACGAAAATCAAAATTCTATCTTATAAAAATAACAAGCTGGTAATCAGAAAACAGTATTTTCCAGGCATACAACAAAGGACTAATTTTTTTTTACTTTTAAGTACATGTACACATATATATACAATACATACATTGTATATATACACACACAAAAAGTCATTATGAAAGACAACGAGCAGAAAAATGGGTAAAGATTAAAAGTAGACAGTTCCAAGAAAAAGAAATACAAATAGATTTAAATATACGATAAAGCAGTTAGCCTCACTCTATTAAAAACATATAAATAAATGAAAAAAAATATTTTCTAATTATCAGGTTGGTGTAATACCAGAAAGAGTAATAACCATATCTGTGAGAATCTACACAGAAATACTCAGAAACCTGTGAGAAAGGAAATTAGTACAATCTCTGTTAAAGATAATTAGGCAGCATCTATCAAAAATTTAAAGTATATATTTTTTGGCCTAGAAATTCAACTTCTAAAAATGTAGGGTGTTCATTTTGGGGTCATTAGTGATAGCAACTGAAAACACTTAAAATGTTTATCAACAAGGGCTATTTAATGTACAACCACATTAAGAAATCCTACACAGCTTCTGAAAAGAATGAGATTGATCTCTGTATAAACAGTAAAGTCTGCAAAAGGCTTTGACAACTTGTACAGATAGAGAAGTGTTACAGCATCTTCCCATTTGTCTAAATATATACATGCAGGTTCACATAGTGATATGCAAGTAAAGTTTCTAGAAGAATAATACAAAAGAAACGATTTGTTTACAGATTTATTTACAGCTTCCTGTAGGGAACAAGACTGTGGGAGCAAGACTCACTTTCTACTTTAAACCCTTGTCTACATTTATGTGCCAGACATACTCTAAGCTGAAGAGACATCAGTGAACACATAAAATACCTGCCCCCATAGAAGCTGCGTGGGGGCCATGGGGAGCAGTAGGGAGACAGGTAATAAAAATAACTCTGTACGCACACACAATGTCAGATGATTTAAGTGCTGTGAGGGACAATTCAACAGGACTACAAGGGAAAGGGACTATATGTACAGAGGGGTATAATTTTACATGGAGAGGTAATAAAAGGAATGCAATGAACTAGGGTGCCTACGAAGGTTCCCCTCCCCAGGACTGGGAGTGAAGTGATATATAAACTACAACATGAAGGATGATCAGCCAGGAGAAATGGGGGTGGTGGTAGGGGCAAAGCACTATACAGAAGCAGAGGAAACTCAGGTAGGTTTGTTCTGGGGGGGGGGGGGGGGGAAGGGAGAGAGGGCGCACAAAACAGAAACAAATTCAGAAAAAGTCTTATAAAATAATTTAAAAGGTTTATACAGAGGACAGAATATTAGAGCTAGAAAAGTTACTCTGGTTGTAATGTAGAAAGTGTTTGGGGCAAAATAAAATGAGAAGTAAAGAAACCAGTTCATTTTTCAGTAATTTTGCTCAAAACTAATGGCCTTTTAAGAGGTAAACTGGCAGTAACGATGGAGAACAGTGGGGTCAAAAAATGTACAATGCCTCCTCATTATTGACGGTTTCCATATTTAGAAATTCACCTATTCACTAAAGTTTATTGGTAACCCCCAAATCACTACTTATGGCACTTTTGCAATCACTCCCAGACAAATGCAGAGAAGCAAAAAATCTGAGTCACCCAACATGCACATTCCCTGCTGGGTCAAAAGGTGATACCCTGCCTTCTTGTTTTGGCTCTTACACCATAAACAAGTATCCTTTTTATGATCTATTTCGTGTCACATTTTTCACACTGTGATTTTAGTTGGCTACTTTGCTGTTTAAAATGGTCCCCATGAGTAGTGCTAAAGCACTGCCTAGCGTTCCTAAGTACACGGCAGCTGTGACGTGCCTTATAAATAAAAGCCATGTGTTCGATAAGCTTTGTACAGGCCTGAGTTATAGAGCTACTGGCTGTGAGTTCAATGTTAATGAATTAATGATATGTAAATAATACATTTTAAACAAATGTCTTTTAATAGATACATAAAGTAAGGTTACATACTGACAAAAATGTGACCAGAAGATGAAAGGAACCTAACCCTGTATTTCCTGTAAGAGCAATGCTTCAGCATTTGAGAAGTCAGTGTTGGCATACTGCACTCAGCGTTCACTAATTTGTGATTTTATCCAATGTAACTACCACAAACAACGACAATCAACTGTACATACACAGATGTTTTTACTTATTTGTAAAGCAGAAAAAATAGGACCGGTAATCAATTGTAAGTAAATGAGGGAGAGAAATCAAGGACGATGTTAGCTAGGTTTCTGGGTTAAGCAACTGGAAGACAGAGACACTACTAAGAAAAATAGGAAACAGAGGAGGCAGCAGCTTAGATCAGGAGGGCAAAGATGTCAGCTCTGGAGAGTGTAAAGACATGTAACTGCCACACTACAATCAATATAATTATGTGTTTAAGTACCCACAACCCCCCCTCCCATCTGAGGTTAACAATCATTGCTTTGTTCACCTTGTGATATCTCTTGCAACTAAAATGATGTGATGTTTCCCTTTCGGTCATATAATATAAACCAGGCACGTCAACATCAGAAATGGGCACTCTGTCAATTCTTTCCCCTTCTACTTCCATCCTTGCAATTACAATACCCATATTCGTTATAACCTGTACTTTAATAGGATTTCTATGTTAAGTCCTCAAAAGTAAATACATACGAAATTTTACCTTTTGGAAAGCAAGAATTTGAAATGGCAAATATCTTAGAGGAAATTCTTTACAAACAGGTAGTTCTTTTTTTTTTTTCTTAATTTGTTTACAGGAACATAAAAGTAGTACCTTCAGCATAAATTATTAAAATTCCATTCTGAAGGCTCAAGCTTATCTAAAAATCCCTATAGATAAACTGTGTTGTTTTCTTACTTGATTTTGGAGAACCTCAGAATTGTAATTTATTTCAACGTCACTTTTACAAAAATGTATATATACACTCAAAATGACATCTTTTACACCTTAAAAATTAAAAATACAATGTATAATTGCATATACTGAGTCTTATATAATTTTAAAAGAAAACTAGTAAAGAAATTACTATCAATCCTTCCCTGTTTGGTCAACATTCTCTTTGTTCGCACAAGTAATAGAAAACAATTTTTAGGCTACAAATCTGACTCTATAAGCAAATACATACTTGTAGGAATACAAGACAAAAAAACTTGTTGATACACAGTTCTTCCTCCATGTATAACTGTGCACTTGTTTATTTGTAGTGGTCCACATATAAATTCAGGATCAATTTAAAAGGTAAATAATCACATACGAACCCATTATTTTCTCTCAACTGTGTTTATCTTAACAGTGCTTCCCTTTACATACAAAGAAAATGACTATACTGGTTTTATCTCTGATGTGAAAATCAGTTGTATGACCTCCCACCGAACACTAAAAACAAAATATAACACACTTGGGCTATTTATTACTACTTATATGAGAAGACAATAGGATGAAAGGAAAGTTCAAGAAAGAAGAATTAAAAGCCAAAGGAGGGAAGGAGGTTGGAATGCCAATTATTAAACTGGAAATAGGAAAAAGGTAAAACAAAAAAGAAAAGTTAAGCAAAGTGTTCTGTAAGGAAGTGAAACCCTAGTTCTTGCCAATTAATGGAAAGAAGAATCATAACCAAAAGAGCCAACCAAAGACTTGAGAATGCAAAAGGACAAAACATCCATGAACATTAGATCATTTAAGGACAAAAAACGTGACCAAAACTAGTAATTTTAAATATCTTTTGTATTTTGTATCATTTAGAACATAATTACAACATTATATCTATTCCTAAAGTAAAATTTTAATGCACTTGATCATAATGCAAATAAAAATGACTTTGCACTACAAAACTGGTATTAGAATTGGAAAATAAATCAAAACACTTAGCATACCTGAGCTACCAAACAGCAGTCAAAAATGGGCAGTTGGTGCAGAGTACGCATTTAGTGCGAGCAAATCATCGTCACTGAGGTGTATCCATAAACAGGCACTGGTCGCTTTATCAAGGGCCAAAGGCCAAGGGTGGAAAGGGCAAAGGGTCTTCTCGGCTCCACTCTCTGAATCTCAGAGACTGACAATTCCTTACTCAACAAAGCCAAGTACATGTCATGTACTTGCCTGATGGACCAGGAGCCATGACAATGGCAGGGAGACCTATTTAAAAATTGTTGCCTTTCCTATCATCCTGCAATATAGGATTTTCCCTAAAGAAATAACTTTATAAATGGTAATTACAATCCTAATGAGCCAACAAAGGGAAATCTAGTTCACTACAAAATCTACTTTTAATGGCTTAAAAGTATTACATTTCCACTTGAAAATCTGTTATAAAAGATGGTAAAATAATAGTACCACTGTTCAACTTTAATATGAGTTACATAAATATTTGTGGATTCACGTGCAAAGTGGGTACACTTGCATTAACACTTAATCTATCAGGAATTTTGTCAGTTCCAAACTCATAGAATACAATTCACTTCTAAGTTGGAGAGGGCCCATATATAAATCTAGTTGATGAGTCATACACTAATTTTGCAAAAGTACTAAAATGTTTCATCAAGGTATAAGACTAGGAAAACAAAATCAGCAGTTGGGGTAATTTAAACTTGAAAACTGACCATAAAATATAACCTAATTTATATCATCTCGTAAGTATCAGTATGATATACACTGAAATACACAATTAAAAACAAAACCTGAAGGCATCACAAAAAAAAGTGTTTGGTCAAGAATAAGGAAAACATAATTCTAGCTTAAGATTTCCCACCAAAACAGTGGATATAAAAACATCATACACAGCTAAAAATATTGGAATGTCATTCTGAAAATAAACTGAAACAAGAAATACAAAAAAGAAAAATTATAAAAAGCACTCTGAAGTAGCTGCCAGAGAAAGTAGGTCTTTACTAGGAAAAGGCCAGCTATTTTATTTTCATTAAGAAATAACATTTTAGATCCTACTTTTTTCTGCAAGAAATACTAATGATACAGTATCAGCATCCTCTTATGCAAGACTATAATTCCTAATTAGCAATTTTCCTTGGTATTTCTGATTACGAGAAACTATAAAATATAAATTCACATTGGTCAGGTGCTATCCTTAGCATTAGTAATTCTTTCCATTCTATTGATTTCTTCCCCTAAGGCAATAGTTCTCAAGTAAAAGTAACACATCAAAATCACCTGGGGACTTGTTTAAAAATACACAGTCCCAAAATGTCATCCCTCTGAGACTAACTGACCATGTCTGGATTGAAGCCACGGCATCTGTTCTGAAAAAAATTCCCCTAGCGATTCTGATCGCTAGTTGAGGACCACTGCTTTCAGGGATGAATTACATACTTGTTCTACTGCCTAGAAGAGCTCTGATTTGGTCTGACACTGCTGAAACTTGGTCATGGTAGCACATACACTGTCAGTATCAGAGGAAAACACATTTTATTACTTACATAAGAAAAAGCTAAAGAGATCTGATAAAATTATCTATTCAAACAGCATGCAACCATACTTGAAAACACTTTCTACATATTTATTTCAAAGTGTGCATTTAGGACAAATGGTTTCGAAAATGTATAAAAATAATTTATGTACTAATCCAACTTCAATATGTACATGGTCCCTTAAAGGATTTTCATTTTATTATCATCAAAAATGTATTTCAACAACCTCCACAGTATTCTTAAAAGTCAGGGATTTTAAAATTTTCTAATAGAAAAATTTTATCCACCTGCAGAAAAATAATGAATGGGAATGATATCACTAATATTTTAAAATATAATTATGTCTCACCTATGCTATGCCACATATCAGAAGAAAAATCTTTATCTCTAAACTAGAATAATCCCAAGTGGCATTATCATTTAAGAATGAAGCACAAAAATGTTTTACAAAAGAAAAGGTCTCATTATAAAAACTTATAAAGTTGAGTGCTTCAAACAAAAATATCTGAGGTTTGATTTCACAATATCAAGTTTCCATATGCATTTTGTAAACATATACACCCACTTTAGGCTATCAACTTAAATAAAGCCAGTTATCACTAAAAGAAAATATAGTAAAAAAAAGTTTTTTTCAGTGCAAAAATACATTATCAACTAAAGTTATCAACTGACTTAAGACAATTTTAATATAAAACCACAACTCTCATCCCATAATATACAGTAATCCTATAAAGATTTTAAATTAAAACAAAAACTCTACAACAGTTATCAAGTTCTCCTGTTACTATTCTCTAGTGAAAGCTTTCTTCTGATTAGCTTTTACAATGTCATCAGGAGATGCTGATTTGAAGTCAAATGGTGTTATTGCTATAAGAGGACTTATTTCTTTGTCCTTTATGTCTTGAACTTGTCTACTATAAAGAAAAGTCTTATAGAGGTCAAGGGTGCGTCGCTTGCAGCTTTTCAATGGGTAACGAAGACACAGTGTAGAAGCAAAAGCTGAAGGTCTAGCAGCAAGAGCCTTGGTCCAAGAGAGAGAAAAAGGTGGGTTCCTAGTCAAAGAGCCTTTATTGGTTCTCTTATTATCCTTAGCAGAATTGAAATTTTTCCCTAACTTCGAATTTAAAACTTTAGTTCCTGATGTTGGAGCAACTGATTGGTCTACTACATGTTTTGGAACAAAATCAGGGGTTTTTATAAGGACACTAAGATCAATATTTGAATCTATTCCAGGTGAACTCATTTCAGATACACTGAGCTTAAAGGAATCCTTCTTAAACTGAGAGTTGTCTACATCAATTGTTTCTGCAATCAAATCAGAAAGTGACAAATTCTCAAGGTCTCTTGTAGGAGAAGCTTTACAAAATGCCAAAGATGACAGAGATCCTGTTAACTCTGATATCCCGGTCGAAGATGGATACCGATTTGCTAGCCTTGACAAGGGAAAAGATCCCAAACTGAGATCTGTGAAACTGGCAGATGACTGGTTACAAAGATCAGATAAAGTAAAGCACTGGCTTGGATTATTTTCTTTGTGTTCCTGAAACAGTTCAGCTAGGGATGGACTTTCACATCCGGCAAACTGCAGACTGTCATCTTTTAAAATGTAATTCTTGGCACTCTGTTCAACTGAAGAAACACTTCCAACTTCAGTCATTTTACTAGTATTTAAATTATCATGAGCTATATTTTCCAATGAGCTAGTTAAGAGCAAAGGACTATTTAAATTTCCTAAGTTGTTCTGTACTGGAATGTTATGGATAGCAGGAAGTGAATTATTCTGAATACATAAAGAGTTATTAGGCGTTGTGCTCTTTATCATTAAGGATTTTAAATCTGGTATTTCTTTGAATGCAGAATCATCTTTGGAAACACATTCCGATTCATGAGGTCTAAACAGATCAGCACCTAGATTCTTTGAAAACAGACTTTCCAGACCATCCGTGGATGATAATCTGACTGACGGCTGACTTTTACAAGAATCTCTTGGCGCATCATCAATGAGGTCAGCTAGCGAAAGCTCTTTAGTTAACTTACATGATTCTAGTTTCTTTTCACTTTTAGGTCTGTCAGGTTTCTTTTTTTTATGGAGTAAAGAGTGACTTGGTACAACTGAGGAATTATGATATAATCCATATTTTGCTAGTGGGCCAGAAAAATCAGAGGGTTTGCTACTACAATCCAAATGGTTTGCGGATTGAGGACAAGAGCTTTGAACATTATCAGCTGAAACTTGAGAGGAAGATAATAAGACTCCTTACCTTACAAAAGCCATTAATTTTCAGATGAATAGGTTGACATATGCAGAAGACAGTCACAGCAACCAAAAGGAAACATGAAATGAGGCATTTAATTACTAAATGTTTCTTATGATTACAGCATGAATAAAGCGATCAAATATTTGATCATTATTTAATAAGTGAACACTCTAAAAAAAACAATAATAAAGGAATTTTACCTTCCTTTAACCATCTACAGTGACCTTCATACTTTGTTCACTAATATATACAAATGTAAATATCAAGTTAGTCAATATTCTACTTTTCACAAATTTTATAATGTGAGGTTTTAATGTACTTAAATTATCGTCATGGTTATCTCAAATTCAAAACAATTAAAAGACCAATGAAAAGAACTAGGTTTATCTTCTCCTATATTTTTAATGTGTTAAAAACAAGCAAACAAATAACATCCTGTCATCTCTGGGATAAACTATTAATAAAGATGAAATATTAAAGACTCATTTTCATAGGGTCAGTTACAAGTGCCTCCACATCAAAATTTTTTTTTAATTTAAATAAATAATAAAACCCATCCTTGTTTCATAGTAACAGATTGCATACGACTTTGATGTGGTAAAAAATCTAGTCCTCAGGTTACAGGAAATACCAGCCCAGTTAATAAATCACCATGGTCGTACTGACAGATACCATACCAATTATTACAGAGGTACCTCAGTTCCCTTCTTATGCCAATTCAATTTCCAACCTTAACCCCAAATTCTATAAATTTAAAATTAAAGATCTGGCTTTGAAATGAAACAGTAGTATGATACTTATGGTATTTCAATAAAACTAACATATTTATAAATACTATAAAAATAAAGGGATTTCTGTAATTAATCGTCTGGCTATTCATTTCCACCTCCTGACCCATTAGAGTTAGAAAAACAACAATAATTAAAAAGCTCTCTAAGCTACTGACAAGAAGCAACAAGTGTCTTGTTTTTGTCTGATTTTATTTCCCCTATATCCTGCTAGTTACAAAACAAAGGGAAATTAATTATGAAAAAACAAGCTGTAACAGAGGGAAGAAAACAAAGCGCTCAGCTTAAAAATTCACAAAGTGGAAAATCAATTGATGAAAATCAGGATTACTGTAACATGCAAAATGTTCCGCCCATATTTCTTAACAGCCTGAGCAAATCAGTGCCTCTTTTAAAACATTAGCTGTAAAACCACTAAAGGAGAACAAGGAAAAGCATACCTTTTGCAGTCTTCCCTGTGGATGCTGCTCCCTCACTCTTGACCTTCAAATTCTGCATTTTATCTTGCTCCAGAACCAGTGACAAGGCCTTCTGCACATCAAAATTGTTCTTCAGAACTGCTTCGACCAATATGTCATCTGGCACGGCATCTCCAAGTGCCTCTCTCATGTGATCAAGGCATGAATAAAGACGAGCTAGAACAGAAAATAATTAAAAGGCTGTACGTAAATGGTGCCATGGAAGAACACTCAATCTTGAAAACTAAAAAAAGGGATTTGAAACTATATTAGGATGTACAACTCTCCTCTTTCCTTGGCAAAAATTATTTATAATGATTATATTTTTATCCACAATATATCTCTTTCCCTATTAGAGCTTACGAAATAATAAATATTGCTACAAGAAAACAAATCACTGAAGTTTCTCTCCTGAAGAGATAAAACAAAGATCTCAGTCAAAAATTCCAGTTAAATAGCCACACAACCAATGTTTCAGCCATACAGTTAACCATACATTCCTCATAAAATATACTTAATAAAATGTAAATTTCCCTTGACGAGACAAGATATATTTGTACCATTCCTTCCCACCATCACTATCATGAACAATCACAAGAAAACTGAAAAATTCTGGTATACTGATTACCAATCATTTTCAAACACGAAGCACGGATAAACTACTTTTTACTATACCTTGGTCAATTCCACTTAGCTGATGGTTCAAAAAAGAATTGGAGGACTCTTTCAGATCTTCGTAATCATATTCTTCTACAGGCTCAACAAGTGAAGGTTTGTCACGTCGTGAGTAAATAAACTGAGCAGCTAGAACAGAAAATGATGGAAGAATGCTGTAGCACAGCCACTTTCCAGTAAGTCTTTTTTTTTTAAAGTGAAAATAAAAACAAAAGATGCTGACCAACCACCTACAGCCATTTACCCACATTCTGTAGTAACAGCTAAAAACAAAACAGGGACAAAACACACCATACTCCAAATCCTGCTCAGACGTCCTTACTAACTACTCACTGGCCTCTACAATCATCCTCCTTTTTATCTCCAAAACCTTCACCAAGCTGACTCGCCACGGTTTTCAAACACTACCTTTCCTAACACCTCATCCCTGCCTACCACCCCATCTTCCCTGCCATATTCTCTTCTTTGGAACAAATATTTCAAACCACATACCAAACTTGCTTATTTGTACAATTAAGAAAATACTAAAGGGGTGCCTGGGTGGCTCAGTCAGTTAAGCATCCAACTTCAGCCAGGTCATGATCTCACAGCTCGTGGGTTCAAGCCCCATGTCAGGCTCTGTGCTGATGGCTCAGAACCTGGAGCCTGGTTTGGATTCTGTGTCTCCCTCTCTCTCTGCCCCTCCCCACTCATGCTCTGTCTCTCTCTCTCTCTCTCTCTCTCTCTCTCTCTCTCTCTCAAAAATAAACAAACATTAAAAAAATTTTTAAATAAAAATTAAAAAAAAGAAAATACTAAAAACTTAATTTTCACTTTCTGAGAATCGCTAATTTTGTCTGAACCCAACAGTTGATCAAAATCATAGACCTTAATTTTTGAAAACCTCCTTTCAATCACGCATTGTCTACACTGCATAATAGCATCACATACCTAACTCTGACTTTCAGACATCAGCCTGTGCCATTCTATAGCTCTCAGTGTCATCCCTCAATGTGTAACTGGTATTGTATATTTCATTAAAAGGAGGAAAGCCAAAGTATGAAAGTGTCAATATATGTCTGCGTATCATCAACCAAACATAAGTGAGCAAAGAAGAAAAATCATCATGAACGCCCCCAGGGCTGACTCTTCCACCTCAGCTGGATGCCCACTGACCTCAATTCCTGCAGCTTGTGTTCAATTGTGAAGAAATATAATTAGAGAATAAGTTAAGAAAGATAGAAAGTTACAAAGACAGAGGGTAGAAATACAGTATTCTACACGCAAAGTGTTCCTAGGGATTTTATAGTATTTAGCTTTCTGGAAGAGCACATAACACTTAAGTCTACTGCTTAGTGTTCCCACATTGAACCTTTGTGCACGTTTTCAGGAAGGCATGACCTATGAAAGAAAGAGAAACTAACCATAAAGTCTATAACCAACACATATAAATAATGCACATACAAACACTAGATAATGCTATGGCTTATGTGTAATACCCCTACTCAGAGAGCTGTGGCATAAGTGCTATCTATTCATAGACTATATAAACGATGGCCTTCGAGATTAGTAGTAAAAGCAAAGAAAAAAACGTAATGATGCATTTTAAAAGCCAAATGAGTAGTACAGATGAGTGCTACAGAGGCACAGTCACTGAAGACTGGCGCGATTATACAAAATGAGGTAAGAACAGAAAAACTGAGGAGCAGGTGGAAGACACCTGGGACAAAGAGAACAAGTAAGAGAGAGAGTGCGGCTATTCTGCCATACTGCGTGTTTCCTTAACACAACCTACTCACACCAAATGGTAAACAGGAGAACGATGAGGGTAAAACATTCAAGTCGCTTTGGTTATGAGATTTTGCCCCCACTTCGATGTTTTGCATCATCACCTAAAAGCAGCAGGTACAAAGTAACGTCTACCACAGCTTACACCGTAACTGTGACCGTACCATAAAGCCAGAGAGCGCCACATTCTTCCTCTAGGCTCAGTTTGGAGGACCTGTGACTTATTTTGTGCATGCCTACTGCTTCTTGACTCTCCAAGATCTGTGAGCATTTTGCCTTTGCAACATGACTTGTTAGTTTAATTCTTTCTCACATTTCTGTTCAGCTTTTACCTTTTTTAAAAATTTAAAGTTTTATAGTTACTGGAATATTTCTTTATTAGGAAGTTAAGGTAGCTTTTCAAATGTGCAAGCATTTTCATTACTGTTTTTGCAGTACTTTACAGGCTGAGTGATCTGTCACGATCCTATTTTTTCCCAGTTCTGTTATTTTTTGTATACAATTCTGAAGACCCTAAGGTTTTCAAAAAATACACATATTAGGGGCACCTGGGTGGCTCAGTTGGTTAAGCGTCTGACTTCCGCTCAGGTCATAACCTCACACTCCGTGAGTTCGAGCCCCACGTCAGGCTCTGAGCTAATAGCTCAAAGCCTGGAGCCTGCTTCAGATTCTGTGTCTCCCTCTCTCTATACCCCTCCCCCACTCATGCTCTGTCTGTCTCTCTCTCTGCCAAAAATAAACACACATTAAAAAAATATATACACATATTATGGGGGTGCCTGGGTGGCTCAGTTCGTTGTGTCTGACTTTGCCTCGGGTCATGATCTCATGGTTCCTGGATTCGAGCCCCATGTCAGGCTCTGTGCTGACAGCTCAGAACCTGGAGCCTGTTTCAGATTCTGTGTCTCCCTCTCTCTCTAACCCTCCCCTACTTATGCTCTGTCTCTCTTTCTCTCTCTCTCTCAAAAATAAACATTAAAAAAAATCTTTTTATTTAATAATACACATATTATGTTGCATATATACCCCTATTTATCTCCCTCTAGTACAAGGAGAATAGAGCACTGCTATTATAATGAAATGGGGTGGAATGCCTGAGTGGCTCAGTTGGTTAAGCATACAACTCTTGGTTTTGGCTCAGGTCATGACCTCACAGTCCATGAGTTCAAGCCCCACATCAGGCTCTGCACTGACAGCATGGAGACTGTTGGGGATCCTCTGTCTTCCTCTCTGCCCCTCCCTGACTCTCTCAAAAATAAACATTAAAGTAATTAATTAATTAATTAATAATAAATGGGGTACTAAGAAATGTAAACTGGACCACTTTGTGCCTGGTAATTTATAAATTATTTTCCTAGCTGTAATAAACTACTCAGTTTAGCCTAAAAGTAACAAAAAAAAAAAAAAAAACTTTCCCTAACTCTTCTTCTCTTATCTTTCAACTGTGAGGAAAACCCTGAGGAAAATCAAAAATTAAGTAAGGAAAAAAATCAGATCATTCCCTCAACAATTTTCACTCAGGAAATATTGACAGGGAAAAGGAAGTTGTCAATATCCAGGCTGCTACTCAACCTCAGAGGAACTATTTTTTTTCTGGGGCGGGGGTGGGGGGGGAGGCGGATGGATTCTTATCCCCAACCTACACACAAATCCAACTCAGAAACCTACACTGTGGCTACTGTTTTAGAAATGCTGTTGGCTGGATTTGCTGGGAATTGGGGCGGGAAAGAAGGTCGAAAAAGTCCCCAGGGAAAATAGCTACTAGTGGGGAAGAAACAGTCCAAATCTCTGAAGTTGAAGTGAGAACCCAAAAGGCAAGAAATACAATAAAAAGAGAAAGAAAGAGGAGAGAAAAGGATAAATACAAAATACTATTCTTTTCTAAATTTAAATCACAAACTTTGATGGAAATGCTTTCTGAAAAATTGGAACACCCATAATTACTTTTAAAACTTAAGGCATTTAAACATATATGAAATTTCAAAGAATTCAAAACCTGACTCCTAAACTGCCTCAAATTGTTCCCTAAACACCTTAAATTGAGTATCATGTAAGAGGCACTCATTAATGATACAACTGCCTGAGCTTCCTCCTCTGGAGGTTCTGATTCTGTGATGCTGGAAACGGGACCGGAATCTGTATTTTTTTAATGTGTTATGTATTTTTGAGAAAGGGAGAGACGAAGTACGAGTGGGCAAAGGGCAAAGGGCAGAGAGAGAGAGAGAGAGAGAGAGAGAGACAGACAGAATCAGAAGCAGGCTCCAGGCTCCAAGCTGTCAGCACAGAGCCAAAGCGGGGCCTGAACTTGTGAACTGTATGATCATGACCTGAGCCCAAGTCTGACACTTAACCAACTGAGCCACCCAGGCACCCCCAGGGAATCTGTATTTTTACATTATTCCCAGATGACTGATATCAGGGAAAGTTAGGAAAAACTGGCCTACAAATCCCCCTGTAGTCCACTTTGTATATGGTCACCAGTTCTTTTCCAAAAATATTACCCCTTATTCAAAAACCTCCAATAAGCTGACACGACACACCAAAAATTAAAAACTGCCTTCCAGAATTTGCCTATTTCCGTTCCCAGCCCTCTTTCCTGCTGCAAATGAGTGTTCTCAAATAAGCCTCACATAGAGGCCACTGCTCAAGCACTACTGTTTCCTCTAAGATGCCATTCTTCCTCCCAAATGTCCCAGTCCTTCCAGAAGCCTTCCCAGACCCTTCAGGCAGGACTAATGTTCCACCCACCATACCACTTTGGCACATTTGAAGAGGACATTTAACATACTTCCTTATACCAAATTAATTCATAAATTTATTAGAATTGGGTTTTTCTTATACATTAATTGATGCTTAATAAAGATTCTGAGTTGGAATGGAATACTACTGTTTAAGCAATCATTGGAGGCCTTTTGACTGAGTGGCTCCAATGCCTTGATAACAAATGGAAAACTAAGCCAGAGTCAACTCCTAAGCCTGAGGATTAAGAAGAACAACCAATCAGGGGTACCTCAATGGCTCAGTTGATTAAGCTTCAGACTTAGGCTCAGGTCATGATATCACAACTCAACCTGTGGGTTCGAACCCCAAGTCAGGCTCTGTGCTGACAGCTCAGAGCCCGGAGCCTGCTTCGGATTCTGTGTCTCCATCTCTCTCTGCCCTGCCCCCACTTGCACTGTCTGTCTGTCTGTCTGTCAAAAATAAATAAACATTAAAAAAAATTTTTAAAAAGAACCACCAATCACAAAAATCCAACTAGGCTTTCTCAAATAATGCAACCTTTAAGCTATAGTCAATCAAATAATTTCCTTGCTTTGTTTCCTATCTTCTCTATAAAAACCCTGTCCCTTAGTCCAATCTGGTGGGGGGGGCTGTAACCACTTCCAGTTTGGAGCTGCCTGATTCAAACTGGTGTTTGTTCGAATAAATTCTTACTAATTGCAACATGCCTCAGTTTATCCTTTAACACTTCCAATTACAGTAGGCAAAACAAAACCCACAACTGTTCAAATAAAGTTGTATATATAGGCTCTTTTTGCCATCCTCAATTCCTTGACTATGTTCAACACGCAATATCAAAGTCAATCTTTCCAAAGGAAAAAAAGCTGTAACATTTAGAAATTCCCTTTCCATCAGGACAACGGTGCCTACCTAGAGTTCAAAAACGTACACGTGCTGATGAATTTTAGAAAAATTCTTATTAATTGATAAAAATCACTCAATTATCAGAATTCATAAGACCGTGAATATGATCAGCTCTTCAATGACATTGGCTGCTTCTTTAAGAACAGAGCATCCTTCTAACACTATTCATTTTTTATTGAAAATCACTTGGAAAATATATCACTAAAAAAGAAAAATAAGTTTCTGATCTAACATCACTATTGCACACATGTTTTGAAAAACTAAAAGTCCCCAAACCACATGCATTTGTTAAAAACACAGTTTGTCACAGAAAAAACTCAAAACCATTTCATTGTACCTCCTACTTCAATAAAGTCACTGACTTCTTGGTGTATAGTACAGAAGTAACTCAAGGAGTAAAACTATCCTGAAAATGAACCACACACAAGACACGCCGTCAAAACCTATGAGAGACAAAGGGATAAACTCTGACCTGAAGAAAGCGAGGCCATGAACACACAAAAAAAACACCCTCTGAATGCCTGACATGGTATGCCATCAGTTCCTTACACGAGATTAAGAATACGTTATCCAGATAAGCCTAGATAAATGAATGTGTTAGCCTGCAAGATTAAGATGTCTTTCAGCAGTCTCTCTCTCTCTACAAAGGTTTCCACACTGTGCAAGCCAGATTCAACCAACTTCTAAATCCTGTAGCCCTTAATTCCTGTAAGGTATCTCTTGAATCTATCTCCAAATCGAATGCTACCACCCTCGTCCTAAACTTTGATTCTCAAAGCAAACATCAACAGACTATGGAGAGCTTATTAAATAAAAGAGCAGCTGTGCCCCCCTCTAAACAGGGCCAAGAATTACTTTTCTAATAAATTCCCCAGTGATGTTGATGGTACCTGGACCACACTTTGAGAACACTGTCCTCAAATATCCTCATCTCCTCTAGATTAATAAACCCATCTCCAAACTAATCTATGTACATCCCCTAATGTACTACCTTCAATCCAGTCTCTACTATGTAAGAGATTTTTTTTAAAACTCCCATCTAGGGGCACCTGGGTGGTTCAGTTGGTTGAGTGTCTGACTCTTGATTTCAGCTTAGATCACGATCTTAGGGTCCCAGGAGCAAGCCCCTGCTTAAGATTCTCTCTCTCTCTCTCTCTCTCTCTCTCTCTCTCCCTCTCCCTCTGCCCCTCTCCCCTGCTCAAGTGCGCATTCTCGCTCTTGCTCTCTCTCTCTCAAATAAAATAAAATACTCCAATCTAATTATCACCCACATCATCTTCTCAGTTTCATGAACATGCCATGCTCTCCACTGCACTTAAAACATGAGTGATAAAGTTAATGCTACCAGATATCACTTTATCGCCTAGTCGACTGTGACAGTATATCGCAGGAACCCCAAAGGGTTAACCCATGAAGTTTTTTTAACACTGCAAATGGCAAGTGTCTCAGAGGTACCTTGAAAAAAATGAAATTTCTTTTATCCTTCATCCCTACAAAATGTGGTCTTGAATCCCAGCAACGGAGCTCTAAAGGCATGAGGATTAAGCCATCTCTGAGCTTGTAACCCAGTCTTCTTTACTCTGCTTTGTGATGCTGGGGTTGCAGTCTCTAGGAAGTTCATTTCTTTGACAGCTGGCTCCCTTTTAGGATCAGCCAATGGGGAGATGCTAGAGGGAGACTGGAAGGTCAGAAGAGGAAGACACGTGCTCCTTTCCTTTCTGCTTCTTGTCCATCCCCCATCAGCCCAGCAACACTGCACGCTGCAGTAACAGCAGTTAGTACCAGTTAGCAGTTTTCCCAAAACTCCCAGAACCAGCTTCAGTGTGCCCCTGCCCACATCCCTCAGACACCCTGACCAGCCTGCTGACTAGAACTCTCTGTTGAAAAGGCTGAATCCCAGGTTCACAAGGTCCTTTTGCAGGCACCGGTACCAACCATGCACTGTCCCCCTCCTCAGAGGTCTGAGTCTCCGTTCCACAGCCCCTCCTCTGAACTTCAGAAGCAAAGCAGCACCCTCCTGTCACAGGTCTAAGTTCCAGCTAGAAGCACCTCCAGGAGCTTCTAAAAGGTTGGGTCTGACCTCGCCCACGTGCTCCTCCAGGAACTCAGAACTGTAAATGTTTCCTGAAGTTACCACCTCCCTGACACTTTGCTCGCCCTTTTTGCACTTTTTTGTTCTCTAAAACCTAGTTAACAATTTTTGGTATTAAATTCTCTCTGGCAGGGGTGCCTGGGTGGCTCAGTCAGTTAAGTGTCTGACTTCGGCTCAGGTCATGATCTCATGGTCCGTGGGTTCCAGCCCCGCGTCAGGCTCTGTGCTGACAGCTCAGAGCCTGGAGCCTGCTTTGGATTCTGTGTCTCTCTCTCTCTCTCCCCTTCCCTTGCTTGTGCTCTCTCTCTCTCTCCAAAATAAACAAACATTATAAATAAATAAATAAATACTCTCTGGCAAAATGACTGGTACAATTTCTATCTCCTAACAGGATCCTGAATGGTAAGTGTGTAACACTAGAGCAAGATTGGAAAGGCCCTGATTAGTAGTAAGGCTAAATGAGGAAAGCAGAAATCAAGAGCTAGATGCATTTCAGAGGAATAAGGAGAGGTGCTAAGACAAGTTGTGGAGTATCTCTGCTTTACAGGGAAGAGGAATTCTAAAAAGTCAGAAGGGACATATTTGGTCATCAGAGACTGAAAGTGAGATTGAAGCAGGTACAGGTCTATAGGGCAGCTTCAGAGACTAAATGGGATTAAAGACAAAGTGGATTTTGATAGAATGTTAATTATATTAAGCCCTTAATATAGAGCCCTTAAACTTGTAGAGAATGAGTGCTGTGAATTAGACTTATGTTGTACCTAACTGTATTTAATTTTACCCTTTCACAGCATAGTAAAATTTAGCAGGGCATTTTAACTAACTGTTTATAGAACAGAATGAAATTTGAAGACAAATATATTATTAGGGAAATTATGAGAAAAGGTCTGGTCGAACATTATGTATTTGCTGAAAAGAATATGTGAATGTTTCATGTTTTCTTTATACAGTGGCCTTTGCCACTTTGCCTACCTCTTTCAGCAGGTAGGCAGGAGATACAAACTGATGCCCAGTCCTACTGAAAAATGAACTCTACATGACTCTTTGGCTCCATCAGAAGTCTGAACTACATATATTTGGTTTATTTAACAAACTATATAACAGTAAACTGAAGTACTATATGAAACGTAGTCTATGTGTAACACCTCAATGTTTCTAATATTCAAGAGATCCCTGAGTATAGAAAGTTAATTGCTATCTGCTTTCAAAAGTTTTAGGTTTTCATTATTGACTAAACTACCATTTCAGTACAATTTAGATTAACTGCATGTTACAAAGAATGTTGGAAAAAACATACTTTTCAAAGTTTTCTTCAAATTGTTGTTGGAAGCTAAATGATGAAATCAATACTTTAAATTCTTTAATTCTTTTCTTAGGTAAAGAAATGATTTTACACACCTTTAAAAGTTAACATACAATTTAAACATTACATAATATTATAGCCTTATGGAACACTCTAGTCCTAGAATGACAATGATACTTACTTAACATTTTTAAACCCCCAAATAATGGAAATCAAATACCTGTTGATGGCGAAATACAATAATCATCCTCTACAGACTGGCCATAGAGATCATCATCTTCAAAATCTATAATAAAAACACAAAAGATAAATTTATTTACAAGTTCTTTTTATATTCTTAGTTATTAACAAGGAAGCATCAGAACTTTCTCCAAACTAAACTATCCCTCAAAATTACAGGAACTTGGAATGTCTGCTTTACCAAAAAATTCTAAAAATTTTATCCACAAAGTAGGTACTTACTGACTTTATGCATAAAGACATACACAGTTCTGGGGCGCCTGGGTGGCTCAGCTGGTTGAGTGACCAACTTCAGCTCAGGTCATGATCTCATGGTTTGTGAGTTCGAGCCCCGCGCCGGGCTCTGTGCTGACAGCTCAGAGCCTGGAGCCTGCTTTGGATTCTGTGTCTCCCTCTCTCTCTGCCCCTCCCCTACTCATGCTCTGTCTCTCTGTGTCTCAGAAATAAACATTAAAAAAAAATTTTTTTTTTTAAAAAGACATACACAGTTCTTCATTTTTTTAAGCTAATTGGGTTTCATTAAAACTTTTCCAAGTTTTCACTTTATGCAATCAAAAAATGATAACACCACAGGCCACAAATTTGAATTGTCTCTCTGGTGTTAAAACCTGAAATAAGCCATCCATTCATTTTTTTTCACCAAGTGCTCTCTATGACCTAAGCATTTATTTCCCATACAATCGACTAGCACAGGGTATACAATCAGACCATGAAAACAGATTTTCTTCACGTCAAGCTAATTTCTATAAAAACCATCTTATCCTAAACTCCCTTGTGCTCTGTTCACGCTAATTGGACTTCTTTTCCTAGTGACCAGAATATGCACTTTGCCCAGATTTCCTAAAGCTGCTTCTTTTTCCTAGTTAAGGTTCCAGCTCAAATGTCACCTGTTTGCATACATCTTCCCTGACAACTACCTTCCCTGACCATTCCCGTAGAGCAGCAAGCCCCCTACCACTTGTACTCTCTAGCACACTCCTCCAACTGTCTGTCTTCAAAGCACTATACATCTGTGTCATTCCATGAGACTACAAGCTCCTTCTGGGCAAGGCTTTGTCTTAGCCAACTACCTAGCACATGTTTGGAACTAAATTAATTCTTGTTTTATTATAAAGTAATGAATCAAACAATTTAAAACTAAAACCTCCAAGAAACATAAATATATTTACATAAAGGTATTTATTCACATGATAGACTACGCCAAGGACTAATAAAGATATCTGAGGGGCGACAGTGAGTGACAGGCACATTCCCAGATCTATAGGAACCTAAACTCTAACAGGAACCAAACACAAAAAACAGGCAATTAAAAAATTATATGACAAGTGTCTGAGACATGAGAAATATAGACTGATTTGGGAACACACACGTGAACAACAAAAACAGAACTGGAAGTGCGGTGGCTAGAGAAAGATCCCCAGGAAAGTAGTATTGAAACTAACTCCAAAGGATAGGTACCTAGTTTCTCAGGGTATTTATGTATCAGGAACAGCATGTTCAAATGCTGAAACCAAATGTTTATGGCAAAGAAAAATTAGACAAATACAACTATTGGATAAAAATATGTACCAGTCAATAAATTATTAGATCACAATCCTAAGGTAGCAACTTATAAATGAGTCATTTACAAAAAAAAAAAATTAGACATTAAAGGCAAGAATCTTTTTTACCAGGTTAGTTTTCCAACTGAAAGTGACCCTAACAGTGCCACAATATAAATAAAGTTTATTTATTTTTGACAGAGAGAGAGACCGAGACAGAGACAGAGCATGAGTGGGGGAGGGGCAGAGAGAGAGAGAGACACAGAATCTGAAGCAGGCTCCAGGCTCTGAGCTGTCAGCACAGAGCCCAACATGGGGTGGGGGCTCGAACCCATGGACTTCGAAATCATGACCTGAGCCAAAGTCGGATGCTCAACCGACCAAGCCACCCAGGCGCCCCAACAGTGCCACAATATAAAAGGATGAAGAGAGAGGCACCTGGGTGGCTCAGTCGTTGAGCCTGCGACTCTTGATTTTTTATTTCACTTCAGGTCAAGAGATCTCACAGTTGTGAGATGGGGGTGGAACCTGCTTAGGATTCATTCATTCTCTCCCTTTCTCTCTCTCTCTCTGCCCCCCTCCCTCCCCCCCTCCCCCGCTAGCACTCTGTTTCCCAATAAAAAAATAAAGATGAAGAGAATTCTGTCCTAGGATTTTTGTAAAGTGGTTCTTTTCCTTGACAAAATTTTGTAATATTTACTGCACATAAAGCATTTTACCAGCTAGTGGAGTAAATGTAACAGAGTAAACAGAACAATAAAGAATGGACTATGCCCTCCTGGCACTTTTAAATTAGTAGCTAACTGAGGGGTGCCTGGGTGGCTCAGTCAGTTGAGTGTCTGACTTCGGCTCAGGCTCAGGTCATGATCTCACAGGTCGTGGGTTCGGGCCTGGCACCGGGCTCTGTGCTGATAGCTCGGAGCCTGGGGCCTGCTTCCGATTCTGTGTCTCCCTCTCTCTCTCTGTCCTTCCCCCACTCATGCTCTGTCTCTCTCTGTCTCTCAAAAAATGAATAAACGTTAAAAAAAAAATTAAAAATTAGTAGCTAATTGAGCATTAGCTAAAGGCAGTCATGTAAGGTACTATCCAAACAACAGAGAAGAACAAAGTGAGAGTTAAATTGAGGAACCAATAGGTTTTAAAGCACATACTCTAATAAAGTTATATTACTTTTGAGAATTTTCAAATTATTATTTGAAAGTAATACAAAGGAAACATTAACTAGGAAAAAAAAAAAAGAATAAACTGGACCCTTAAAATGAGTAGAACTTTTATAAGCAGGAAATGGGGAGGAACCTCCCATGCTACAGGAACAGCTTGTTTATGACGTCATCAATTGTTCCAAAGAAACAAGACCAAAAAAACCAACCTGACCTGGGATTGCCCAGGTGAAAAGATATTTAGCACTCACTCCCACAGGCCCTGCACCTGTCAACCAGGAAGCCTTCCTTCACACAGAAATCCTGCTTTAAACTCCTCCAACCCACTCGGAATAAGGTGTTCTCACTTAAGTAGTAGCTCCCACAGCATCTTGGGAGTACTTTTTGTAGCATGTCATACTCGAATCATCGGTTACTTGTGTATTTCCCCCTCTACAGTCCCTCAAACATCTTACTATTTTTCCCCAAAGCTTGGAGCAGTACTCCAAGCACCCAATTAATGAAGAATAGGCACTCAATTAATGTTGGCTGAAGAGATTATGCATACTTATTGAAGAAATGGGTACACTGCAATTAGGCCTATCCATACTTTTCCTGTCATAACTGCAAAACTATCTCTCGGGCCTAAAGTCATCTCTCAGGTAGCAGCGATCCACATGCAATAAATCCACTGCATACACTTAAAACGACCTCCAATCTGAAGTGAACACCAGGAACCTAACATGTGCCAGGCTGGCGAGGTGAATCTCCAAATGCAGTACAGGGTGTTAGCTACCCTTCACTATGGTTAGGGCATACTGATGTTCTAGAATAATCTGTTGACAGTGCCAATAACAACCACTAACATATTAAGCACACTTAGACTATTAGCACTTTAAAAAGCAACAGGTCTTAACTCCTTTTTTGCAGTCCTTCATATTTGTTTATAATTTTAGTTTGTATGATGCTTGGTGATGCCTAGAACTGTTGACTACAAGGAGATGATCCACTTATCCTAAACTAATGCTAACTCCTTTTAAACTCCTAGAGAACATTCATATGCACATTTTTTTATTTCATTTTTAAAAATCAGTAAGTACTTTCCGGAGCCCCCTTGCTTCTAGTGTTGCTTTTTTTCCCATTCCAAAAAACATTTATATTGAGCATTATCAACCAAGAACGGAGTATACACCTCAAGATCATGTGATCCACTTATTAATTAGGCCGTTTTAATATCTTTTTTATCGTCTCCTAAGTTTCCAATTTAACTTGAAACTCATACAACATAAGTTCAATTAGCTCAAGCCAGGTTCTACACAAAATGTATGCATGAACAAACACAGAAGATTCACCATGTATATCTAATAGTTACAGCCTAACAATTGAAGGTAAGCATGAAATCAATCCGTCTTTTACAAGCGAGCATCATTTCGTGGGCATTTTTTAAAGTGGGGTCGGAAGAAAATACCTAGAAGTAGGCAACTGTGTACCCGACCTGGGAGGAAACAATGGGAGGGAGAGGTGACGTGCACAAACATCACCGAATCCCAACCTCCGCAAATGTCCTCCCCATAGGACGACGTGCAGCACCTCTCCTGCCCTAAAATAAAACCAATCCCAGAGGGCAGAAATCACGACATAAAACAACGCCACTCGCTGGCATTCAGATGAACTGTTATTTTCTCCAACTGAGCCTGCTGTGAATTCCACCCTGGCACCACTAACGAGAAACTCACAGATCAAAGTGTATGCCAACGGGCTGGAATCCCAGCTGGAACGGCGACAATGACGTCCCGGCAAGACCCTGCCACATACCTTCATCGTAGTTATAGCCTCGAACATTCCGATGCCGGGCCATGGCGGGAGAACGGGCCTTTGCCACAGCCCCTCACAAAACACACGGCTTAGATACTGATAAGGCGCCAACTGCGGCCTGGACAACACACACACGCCATCTTAGCTTCCGGCAGGCCTCTGCGCTGAGCTCCTGCGCACGCGCTACGTCTTAAGCCGCGCACTGCGCGACAGCAACTTCTCAGGGTCACCCGCCTCCCCGGAGCGCATGCGCAGTTATGCTCACGAAAAAAAGCTCTTGGGCGTGCCCCGCCCACAGACAGGTTGACTGACAGGGGCTTCAGGGGGCGGGTATCCCAGCGCCTACCTTTTGTCGATTTGGAACAAAAATTTGGAGCGTGAGTTCGTGACCTACGCCAGCGTTCCAGGTTATTTCCCAAACTGGTTTCTGCTAATGAAGCTGACTGTGTGCCCAATAAGAGCAGGAAGCTTGTGTAGCTTTCATCTTTGGGGCCCAGGTAGGGACATGATAGACACTCCCAAACTTGTACATGTTTGGTTTAAGAATTAGTTCAAGATTCAGAAGGCAGAAAAAAGGACTGTTGAAATGAATATATATGGTTAAGTTGAGAACCTGAATACAAGAGGTCACCATACTTTCGTGTGTTATTTACTGTTTCACGTATGTGCTCCGTCCTGCATTAATATCTCTAGTAAACAGCTGTCTGCCCTTAGCGATGCAGAGGATTATGATCAGCATCATGAAGAATTCTGTAAGCATTCATTGAACACGTAATCATGTGCAGCATACTAAGCGTATTAAATATAGCTTTTTAGACATAACATTGGCTTTAGGTATCCTCATCTCCAAGAACACAAAGTAAGGCCATGTAAAAAAACTAACATCGTACTGAACAAACTACATTTGTTTTAACCTGTGTTTTTGAAATGGTGTTACTTTACATCAAATTCTAGAAATGAGTTGAAAGCTTACTCAACTTTATTATACATAATAAAAAGATAATAATACCAGTGCAATTCGTATTTGTAAGTGGCTCGAAATATAATTTACACATGCATTTGAGTGTGTCTAACTGCCAAGTGTTTGTTCTTAACTATCACTGATGTTTAATGTAGCTCCAAGACGAAATTATACACAAAAATAGTTGCTAATTTTATATGGCTTAAGGGTTTTCTTTATTTTACACTTGTAGATAATTTTTATGTTGCAGTCTGTTTCTTCTAAAATGGAGATAGTTAATAGTATCTAACTCACGGAGTTGTAAATAATAAAGTATCTTTTTAAGAGTATTTCACACAGATCTCAGTAGGTGCTTTAAAATATTAGGCATTATTAAAATACAAATGGCAGCTTCTAGTCCACTGTAATTGTCAATTACAAGCTTCAGTGTAACTCACTGAGATATGAAATAGATGAGTTATATAAATTGCACTACAGAAGCAATCGGGAAAAAAACATTACTTCTGCCTGAGGAATAGTATATAATTTGCCTTTGGTTCATCAATAATGCACTCTCTTAACATTCTAAATACTTGAGAGCCTTGACTACCTCTCAAGTAATAGGGTTTCTTCAATAGCAAAGTCGTCAGTGACTTCCTCAGAAAGAGTTAGGGATTTTATTCTCCGCCCCCAGAACTCTTTTTTTTTTTTTTTTTTTTAATGTGTATTTATTTTTGACAGAGAGAGACAGAGCACGAGCAGGGGAGGAGCAGAGACAGAGGGAGACACAGAATCTGAAGCAGGCTCCAGGCTCAGAGCTGTCAGCAGAGAGCCGGATGTGGGGCTTGAACTCACAAACTGTGAGATCATGACCTGAACCAAAGTTGGACACTTAACCGACTGAGCCACCCACGTGCCCTCTCCCCAAACTCTTTACCTGTGATTCTTGTATTATGGTTTGATGGAAAGTACCATAATTTTGGAATCAGTCAAACATGGATTTCAGGGCCAGTTCTGCCACTTTCCATTAACTTCTTTGGGCTTAATTTATTCATCTGTAAAATGGGTATAAAAAGATATGTCTTTTGTTTTGTGAAAAGTAAGTGAAGGATGTCAAAACAGTAGGTGTTCAATAATAAGTTCTGTAAGGGAGGAAAAATTCTCTACTATCCTTGGGTCTCACTTACGCTGGCATAAGACAAATTAATAGGAGAAAAGCATACACGTTTTAAATTCTTACACGTGCATGGGAGCCTTCACGAGAGAGTGAATATCTTAAGTGACCAGAGCAGGAAGTTTTGATACCTTTTAAACAAAAAAACAATCAATCAACTTGTCAAGAATTTTTAAGAAAAAAGGGTATGGGCTATGGATAGTAAATTGTGGGGAAGAAACTAGGAAATGTAGGGTAGGGGCAAAGGGATGCAAAACAAGTGGAAGATAAGGGTTATTTCAGTAAATTTGTACAGATCCATTTCAGCATCAATTTCCAGTCTCTGACGATAAGGATTCTTTCTCTTCCTGGTATAGGGAGGGGACAAATGAATAAACAAACAAAAAGCAGAATCAGATGTGTAAATACAGAGAACAAACTGAGAGTTGCCGGAGGGGAAGTAGGGAGGATGGGCAAATGGGTGAAAGGGAGTGGGACACACAGGCTTCCAGTTAGAGAATGAAAAAGTCACCAGAATTAAAGGCACAGACAGTATGGGGACTACAGTCAGTGATATTCTAATAGTGTTGTATGGTGACAAATGGTAGCTACACTCTGTTGGGAGCACAACATAATGTATAGAGAAGTTGAGTCGTTGTGTTGTAAACCTGAAATTAATGTAACATTGTGTCAACTATACTCAAATAAAATAATTTTTTTAAAGCCTCTTGGGGCGGCTGGGTGGCTCCAACAGTTAAGTGTCTGACTCTTGATTGCAGCTTAGGTGGATGAGTTCTACTCTGCATCGGGCTCTGCACTGGCAGCATGGAGCCTGCTTGGGATTCTCTCTCCCTCTTTCTCTGCTCCTCCCCTGCTCATGTTCTCTCCCACCCGCCCCCCCCCCCATCTGTCTCAAAAATAAATACACATTTTTAAAAATTAAGAAGAAAGTTATAAATGAAAATAGCATTAATATGTTACTGAAAAGTTTAACACCTTTATTGAAAAATCCTTGACAAAAATAAACTACATATGTTAAAAGTATACAATTTGACATGTTTTGGCATATGTATTTACCAGTGAACCCATTAACCCAAACAAGATAATGAACATACTTAGATTCCCAAAAGTTTCCTCAAGTACTTTATAGTCTCTCTCCCCTGCCCCTCTCTGCCTCCTCACCCTAGCCCCAGGCAGCAAGTGACCTCCTTTCTATCACTATAGATTAGTTTGTATTTTCTAAAATGTTATATAAGGAAATAATATAATGTGTATTCTTTTTTATAGGTCTTCATTCCGTCAGCATAATAACTTTGAGATTCATCCGTATAGGTGCTTTAATCAATAGTTCATTCCTTTTTATTGCAGAGGGGGATTCCATTGTATGGATATACCACAATTTGTTTTTCTGTTCACCAATTGATAGCTATTTGGGTCATTTTCAATTCTGGCTACTACAGATAGAGCTGCTATGATTATCCATGCACAACTCTTGGGATGGACATAAACTTTGATTTCTCCTAGATTAACAAATACCTAGGAGTGGAATGGCTGGATGATATGACAGGTTCTCTCTAGCTTTTTAAGAAACTGCCACTATTTTCCTAAGTGGTGGTAACATTTTATGTTCCCGCCATCTGGGCAGTTGTATTTTCTCCACATCCTTGCTGGTCACTTGTTATGCTCTAAAGATGTACTTATTTGACATTTCTAAAAAAAATTTTTAACGTTTATTTATTATTGAGAGACAGAGAGAGACAGAGCATAAGCGGGGCAGAGGGAAGGGGAGACACAAAATCTGAAGCAGGCTCCAGGCTCTGAGCTATCAGCACAGAGCCCACAAACCGCAAGATCATGACCTGAGCCAAAGTCGGACACTTAACTGACTGAGCCACCCAGGTGCCCCTGCTAATTTGACATTTCTATAGCTTCTCTGCTGAAGGATCCATTTGAATCTTCTCATCTACCTTTAATGAGCTGTTTGTTTTCTTATTTGTTACTTTAGAGAGTCTTTTTTATGTTCCGGATAGAACTTCTTTATCTGATACAATTTGGAAATATTTCTCCCAGTTTGTAACTGGTCTTTTCATTCTCTTAACAGTCTTTTGAATAGCAGAAGTTTTTAGGTTTGATGAAGCTCAATTCATCAATTTTTTAACTAATGGATTATACTGTGGATGTTGTATCTAAGAAATCTTTGCCTAACCCAAAGTCACAAAACTTTTCTCGTATTTTTTAAATAAGGTTAACAGTGTGGCATTCTACAATTATACTTTTTACCATTTTCAGTTGATTTTTGTGTATGACGTAAGGTTTGGATCAAAGTTCATTTTTTACATATATATTTTAACTTGTTCCAGCACCATTGTTGAAAAGAAGGTCCTTTCTCCACTGAATTTCATCTGTGTCTTTATCAAAACTCAGTTGTCCATATATGTGTGATCTATTTTTGGATTCTCCATCCTTTTGATCTAGCTTGACATCAATACCATGTTATCATGATAATTGTAGCTTCATAAATCTTCAAATTAGGTAGTGTTAATCCTCCAACTTTCTTACTTTCAGTTTTCTTAGCTAGTCTAGGTCCTTGGCATTTCTATATGAATTTTTTTCATTTTTTGAGCGCAAGCAGGGAAGGGGCAGAGAGAGAGGAGGACAGAGCTGGCTCTGTGCTGACATTAGCTAGCTCGAAGTGGAGCTTGAACCCATGAACTGTGAGATCATGACCTGAGCCGAAGTCAGACACTCAACCAACTAAGCCATCCAGGTGCCCCTACATGAATTTTTAAATGAGGTGATCAGTTACCTCAAATATTCCTGCTGGGAGTTTGGCTGATATTTTACTGAATCTACTGATCAATTTGGGGGCAATTGATATTTTAGCGTTGCTAAAAATATGTACTCTTTCAACACATGCACGTCATATGTCTCTCCATTTACATAGATCTTTAACTTCCCTCAAATGTTTGCCCTTAAGGGGTGCCTGGGTGGCTCCATCAGTTAAGCATCCGACTCTTGATTTTCGGCTCAGGTCATGATCCATGGTGTTAGATAGAGCCCCATGTTGAACTCCTCTCCACCTCCCCACCCTCCCCCGTATCAAGCCCCGAGTTAGGCTCCGCTGGGCATTCAGCCTGCTTAAGATTTTCTCTCTAGGGGTGCCTGGGTGGCTCAGTTGGTTGAGCATCCGACTTCAGCTCAGGTCATGATCTCACAGTTTGTGAGTTCAAGCCCTGTGTTGGGCTCTGTTCTGACAGCTCAGAGCCTGGAGCCTGCTTAGGATTCTGTGTCTCCCTCTCTCTCTGCTCCTCCACCACTCACACTCTGTCTCTCTCTCAAAAATAAATAAAACATTAAAAAATATTTTTAAAAAAAGATTTTCTCTCTCCCTCTCCCTCTAGCCCTCCCCTGCTTGCTTGCTCTCTCAAAAAAAGAAAATATAATAATTAAAAAAAAAATAGTGCTTGCCATTTTGCAGTGACTAGTCTTGCACAATTTTTGATAATTTAATTCTAATTATTCCATGTATATTTATTCTATCAAAGATAATAATTTTAGGGGCGCCTGGGTGGCTCAGGCGGTTGAGTGTCCGACTTCAGCTCAGGTCACGATCTCGCAGTCCGTGAGTTCGAGCCCCGCGTCAGGCTCTGGGCTGATGGCTCAGAGCCTGGAGCCTGCTTCCGATTCTGTGTCTCCCTCTCTCTCTGCCTCTCCCCCGTTCATGCTCTGTCTTTCTCTGTCCCAAAAATGAATAAACGTTAAAAAAAAAAAAAAAGATAATAATTTTAAAAATTTCAAGGAAAAGGTACATAATTACACTATTAAAATTAATAAGTTAATAGTGCCATAGACACACCAAAAACTGTACCTATATGTGATAAGAACAAAGTAGAAAAATAAAAAGTAAAAGTAAATTACATGAGCATAAAAATATCCTCAATACCTATGATAAATATAAGGAAACATGCATAAGGCCTAACCTGAAACCAGAAAACATTGCCTAGAGTAATAAAGGAAATCACATTAAATGGAGAAATATACCATGTCATGTTAACTGGAAGAAATGTCAAATCCCCCCAGACGAATTTATATTCAATATTATCCCAGTTAGATCCTAGCAGTTCTTTGCTGGAAATTCACAATCAGATTCTGTAATTTAAACAGAACTGCAGGGATTCTGGAATAATCAAGACAATCTCAACAAAGAATGTCCTTCTCAAGTTGAGGAACTTGCACTCTCACTAAGACTTGCTTGAACGGTAACAGTAAGGAAGACAGTGTAATATTGGTACAAGGGTAGACAGAGACACCACGGAAACACTACCAACAGTCTGGAAACAGGCTCACACATGTGATCATCCAATTTACAACTAAGGCACCACTGCAGCTCACAAGGAGAGAGAATGGCCTTGTCAATACATAGTTTGATCACAATTCTAGGAAAAAAAAACAACATAGGAAAATACCTATATGACCATGAGATGGGCAAAGTTTCTCAAGGTACAGAAAACACTCACCACAGAAGAAAATATTCATAAATTGAACTTTATTAAAATTAAGAACTTCTGTTCGTCAAAAGACAACATCAAGAAAATAAAAAGGCAGGGGGTGTCTAGGTGGCTCAGTTGGTTAAGCGTATGACTTAGTTCATATCATGATCTCATGGTTCGTGAGTTCAAGCCCTGTGTCAGGCTCTGTGCTAACAGCTCAGTCTGGAGCCTACTTAAGAGTCTATGTCTCCATCTCTCTCTGCCCCACCCCACTCACATTCTCTCTATCTCTCAAAAATAAATAAATGTTAAAAAAAAAATTTAAAGAAAAAGGCAAGTTGCAGTCTAGGAGGAGATACAGCACATGTGTCTCACTAAGAACTCATGTCTAGAACATGAAGAGAAACCTCTACACCCCTTCAAAATATTTGCTCCTCCCCCCAAATTATAAATGGTTAAGTCCCAAATAGGCACTTTACAAAAAAGAATAACCATATGGGCATTGAGCATTTGAAAAGTCCCCAACACTATTAATCATCAAAAACAAATGCAAATAAAATCATAATGAGTATATCCCTACCAGAATGACTAAACTTAGTAGTAGGTTTGGCAAGGATATAGAGCAACTCATGAACAACTAGAGCACGTGCAAACTGGGACAACCACTTTGAAAAGCGTTTGGCAGTATCACTAAATACCGAACATATATGTGCCCTATAACGCAGAAATTCCCCTCCTAGGTATAGACTCAACAAAAATTAGTGCTTGTGTACAAGAATGTTTGTAGTAACTTTCTTCATAATAGTCCAAGAATGTAAACAAACCAAATATTTATGAACAGCAGAATAATCAGTTGTGACATATCCATTTAATAGGAAGCTACACAGCATTGAAAAGCAGCAAGGGAGATTTTATACATGTGTAAATTTTTTGTGCTGTACATTTAAGATCCATGCAGCTTTTATACCTTAATAAAAATAAATAAAAAGAAAAATAGGGGGAAATCCATGGAATTTTCGAGATTATCTTTGATGTGGAATAAAAGAAAACCTACATAGTTTTCAAGTGTTTCCTTTAAGAAATCTTCATAATGTCCTGTCTTAAGGATATAAATAAAAGCTAAGAACTCATATATCTGGGTTAGAATTCACTCAGCAATGTATCAGTATTTCCTGGAGTGTAATCTGTTTTCCATTTCCTATTCCAAACTGGGCAATTACCCATCCATTTAGACTTTTTTTTTTTTTTTTTTCTGCTGAAATAGCACTACTTTTGGCAGTTGAATACTCAGCTATTCTGGAGTTTTGGTCAATAAATTATGGTGACGTCTGCGGTCCACAATTCTTAAACAGAAATGAAAGAAATGGGCATAATCATTAAGAAAAGAAGAGGGAGGGGAAAGAGTTGTAATTGTGACATTAGACACAGTATATAAGAAAAGTTCTGGAGTTTTCTAATTAAATGCCTAAGAAAATGTGGCCTATACTACAAACTGTAAAATGACACTGATATCTGGAAGGATACTTTTGGGGTCCTTCACAATTCTATGAATGTGATCATAAACTAATAATATAAATTTATTCATCTTGACTATTATTGCCATATATCTGTAACATCTGTAAAGAGGTTACTTAATTTTTCTCCTGACCTTCTAAATTAGTTCTAGAACCCTCTGTCTGACTTAATGATATTCTAACCCTCCTCTATGGAATTTCCCCTGACTTCCCTCATATATTATTCTTTCTGTTTTCATTTTTTCTTCTTTTATTTTGAAGGCATAAAGTTAGTTGAGTGAAAATTGGCAAGATCTAGTGAATAGGTACTTCATCAGGACAAAACTTTGCCCCCAGAGAGCTTGAGGCCCTCCCGGGATTCCATGTTTGACAGAAGTATTGAGAGCACAATTAAACAAACAAGAAGGTATTCAGAGAAGCTGAGACAGATCTTCAAAGAAGAGTCAGTGGTTGGTTTTTAATTCCTGTGTGGCATTATGGAGCTTAATGCAGAACATATCAAAACCTTGGAAAGGTAATGGTGGGGTCATGAACTTCATAAGGCAGAATAATTCCCTATGAGAACAAAATAGAAGTCAAAGAACTCTATATGTAGATATGAACTACTAAACGGGGGAATACCCGCAAAACAATAGTGCCTGGGCGAAACCTTCTTCCTCCGCAGGTAAGTTCTTTCAACCGCCTATCCTGGGCTGTCTGGCTGCCAAGCATTTTACCGTGAAATATAATAATAACTGTGGTTCAAGTGTTCTTCATAACATTCACTTTTTTAAGAGCTCATATTGCTTTAAATATCCTAGTAGTGACTAATCCTCCAGTTTAAAATCTTTGAGTTTCGGGGCACCAAAGCTCAGTTGGTTGAGTCCAACTCTTGATTTCAGTTCAGGTCACGTTCTCATGGTTCGTGAAATCAAGCCCCACATCTGGCTCTGCTCTGTCATTGTGGAGCCTGCTTGAGAGTCTCCCTCCTCTCTCTCTCTCTCTCTCTCTCTCTCTCTCTCTCCCCATCCCACTTGCACTCTCTCTTTATTTCGAAATAAATAAACTTAAAAAATAAAATAAAATCGTGTAGCCACATTACTTACAAAATAAGTCCAGATCCTTAGAAAGATATAGGAATCCATTTGTGATTTCACTGTTGCCTGGTTTCCCACCTTATCTGCCACCCGTCCGCCACCCTACCTGAGGTACTCTATACCACATCTCCTACCGTTAGGAGTTCAAGTCCAGCCACGCTCTTCCTGCCCAAAGACACATACACATGCTATTCCTTCTGCCTAGAATGTCCTTCTGTATTCATACCTTCTCTCATATTGTTCAAGGACAGCCTCAATAGCATCACAATTCTGTGACATCTTCCTTGACTCTAACGGAATAAGCACCCCTACTCTGTGCACTCAAAGTACCCTTTGTAGTCTCAGCTATAAAATATATTAATAATATTCTAATTATCTGTTTGCCTATAACCTCCACCTCCCTAACAAAATATAAATTCCTTAAAAGCAGGACACTCTTTAGTTTATCTTGTATCTTCAACATCCAAACTAGTGGCTAGTACAAAGCTGGAATAAATAAAATATATTTTGTTGAGTGATTGTTGAAAAATTTATAATATATAAAATATATTTGTAAGGTGGAAGAATTTCATGACTTTGCAGACCTCGTTATCAACAGGATTCTGAAGAAATTGTTCGCAAGGAATGAGAGAAAGGGTGGGTAATATAGAAAGACAGGATGTGCATAGAAATTTCCAGACTATAACGGTCTCTTTTATATAACTCAAAAGAAATGAAACATGTTCACACAAAAATTTGTACACAAATGTTCATAGCAGCGTTATTCATGACAATCAAAGGGTAGGACCAAATGAAATGACCATTAACTGGTAAATGGATGTATAAAATGTGGTATACTCATAAAGTGGAAAATGATTTGACAATAAAAAGGAACAAAGTATTGATAATATACTATGACATGGATGAACCTTGAAAACGTTACATTAACTGAAACAAGCTGGTCACACACACGCACAAAACGCATATACTTCATGGTTCCATTTATATGAAATGCCAACATAGATAAACCTATGGAGATAAGGAAGTAGGGGACAAATGAGGACTGACTGCTAATGGGCAGGGGGTATCTTTTGAGGATGATGCAAATGGCCTAAAATGTATGTGGTAATGGTTACACAACTCTGAGAATATACCAAAACCACTTTTTAAATTATATACTTTAAATGTGTGAATTATAGGATATGTTAATTATATATCAGTAAGGCTGCTATTAAAAAAAAAAAAAGAGGCTCTTTTGGTGAAATTCTATCTCTTTTAAATAAATATTCAGCCAATTTGAAGGGACAGAGCCCATCTGGCCCTTGAATGCTGTGTTGGTCCCCACTGAGATGGCAATGGTATGGTTTTGTGCCTTGGTGCTGACATCCACCACCAACACTTTTGAACTTTACCACTGCCTCCAATGGTAAGGCCTCCATGAGGCCTTCCCATCCTTACTTCAGTCTTCTTGGTCCATTGGAACTTTTAGTACTTCTGGTCCTTTGACGGGGCTAATGACTCTTATGTGTTTTCTCAGCTCTGTGCTGCAGCAGGTGAGACTCAGTATGTCTGTCCTCAGTCAGGGCTCTTAGTTCCCATCAAGGTAATACTGCACCACCTGCTACTCAACTTTCAACATTGGGTTCAGAACAATGTCTAGGAGGCTTTCTTGAGGGATTTTCAGCCTCTCCAGACTATCTTCAAAAAAAAAAATCAGAGCACAGCTCCCAATATTCCTGAATTTATCCAATCCATCTGGAAATCTTGAATGTAACAGCTCCCACTAAGTTGAAGAGAACAATCCTTGTTGAACATAGGTTTCTGGTTTTAAATTTAAATTTATATTCATTGTTCTTCCAAACTAATTTTCATATGAAAAATTTAGTCAATATTACTATAATAATGTTTAGATTATCTATGTGTATGGACAAAGTTTGAAAGGACACATGAGACCATAAAGTTAGCAAGGAAGTTGGACATATTCTGAATGTTTTTTTGTTATATGATAGAATTATTGTTTTAATTATCAGTGAAATAAAGATAGCTGACATTTATTTAACACCTGCCATATTTTAGGCATTGCAACATGTGCTTTAAAAGCACCATTTACCAGGGCACCTGGGTGGCTCAGTCGGTTGAGCATCCAACTTCGGCTCAGGTCATGATCTCGAAGTCCATGGGTTCGAGCTCCCCCGCCCCGTGTTGGGCTCTGTGCTGACAGCTCAGAGCCTGGTGCCTGCTTCGGATTCTCTGTCTCCCTCTCTCTCTGCCCCTCTCCCACTTGCTCTCTCTCTCTCTCTCTCTCTCTCTCTCAAATAAACATTAAAAAAAATTTTTGTTTTAAATCACCATTTACCTAGGAGAAAACATAGGCAGTAAGCTCCTTGACATCAGTCTTGGTGATGATTTTGGATTCAATACCAAGCAAAGGCAACATAAGCAAAAATTTTAAAAGACTACATCAAACTAAAAAGCTTCTGCCCAGCAAAGGAAACCATCAACAAAATGAAAAGACAACCTACCAAATGGGAGACAATATTTGCAAAATTATATACCACTTTCCTCTGCTATCCCAAAGTAGAGCGCTCCTATGAAAACTTTTGTAAGCCAAAATGCCATTCATTTATATGGAAAATTTTTTGAACATTTTCATACCCAAAAACCTCCCTTAGGCTTTTCTGATACCTTAGGACACATCTTGCTAATGAATACATAAAATAAATTAAGATAAAGCACAGATATTCACAGACATAATTCAAAATTATGGCGGCTTGGTCCTAAGATGGTGAGCATAGTTCCTGGGGAAGCAGCATGGTGGTGTCACTCTCACTGCTGGGCATGTGCTCTGCCTCTCTAGTGGCTTGTTGCAGAACAAACACTGATCACTATTTTTGCATTTCACCTTTTTCATGAAAAAGAAAATCCTCTTCTTATTTCTTTCAGTTAATGAAACAGGTACTAACGTAGGTCTTTCATAAAAGTGGCATAATAAGAAGCTTCCAAAAAGTGGGCATATCTGTATCTGATAGAGGACTAATATCCAAAATAAATAAAGAACTCATATAACTTATGAGCAAAAAAAAAAAAAAAAGATTAGAAATGGGCAGAATATCTGCATAGACATTTTTCCAAACAAGACATGTAGATGGTACATGAAAAGGCACTCATCATCACTAATCAGCAGGGAAATGCAATGAGAAACCACAATGAGATATTACCCCACATCTATTAGAGTGACTATTATCAAAAAGACAAGATATAACAAATGTTACTGAGAACGTGGAGATAAGGGAACCCTTGTGCACTATTGGTGGGAAGGTAAATTGTGCAGCCACTATAGAAAATAGGCTGGAGTTTCCCAAAAAGATTTAACACGGAACTACTATATGAGCCAGCAATTCCACTCTTGGGTATTTACCCAAAGGAAATGAAAATACTAACTCCAATAGATATATGCATCTCTGTGTTCATTGCAACATTATTTACGGTGGCCAAGACATGGAAGCAACCTAATTGTCCATCAACAGATGATGGTTTAAAAAATGTGGTATATTTATACATTAGAATATTATTCAGCCACAAAAAAAGAATGAAATCTTGCCATTTGCAGCAACATGGATAGACCCTGAGGGCACTATATTATGTGAAATAAGTCAGAGAAAGACAAATACCATATGATGTCACTTACATGTAGAATCATTAAAAAGAAACCAAGCTCATAGGGACAGAGAACACATTGGTGGTTGCAGAGGGAAGAGGGGGTGGAATGAATGAAGGTGATTGAAATGTGCAAACTTCCACTTATAAAATATAAAGGTTTTGGGATGTGATGTACAGCATGATGACTATAGTCAATAATAACTGTATTGCATATTTGAAAGTTGCTAAAAGAATAGATATTAAAAGTTGTCATCACAGAAAATAAATTTTGTAACAATGTGTGGTGACCAATGTTAACCAGGCTTATTGTAGTGATCATTTCACATTATACACAAATATAGAATAATTATAAAATAATTATATTGCTCATCTGGAAATAATGTTTAAACTGCATGGGTCCACCTAAATGTGGATTTTTTTTTCAATAAATACAGTACAGTACTATAAATGTATTTTCTCTTCTTTATGTTTTCCTTTTTTTTTTAATGTTTTAATTTATTTTTGAGAAAGAGAGAGAGACAGAGAACAAACATGAACACAAACACAGGAGGGGCAGAGAGAGAGACACACACAGAATCCAAAGCAAGCTTCAGGCTCTGAGCTATCAGCACAGAGCCCTACACAGGGCTCAAACTCATGAACCACAAGATCATGACCTGAAACGAAGTCGGAAGCGTAACCAATTGAGCCACCCAGGCTCCCCTTCCTTATGATTTCTTAATAACACTTTCTTTCCTCTAGCTTACTTTATGGTAAGCATACAGTGTATAATACATATAAACACACAAAATATGTGTTAATCAACTGTTTATGTCATTGACAAGGCTTCCAGTCAAGGCAAGGCCATTAGTAACTAAGTTCTGGGGGAGTCAAGAGTTATATATGAATTTTCGGCTGTGTGGGGTATCAGCACCCCTTACCCCCACATTGTTCAAGGCTCAACTGTGATGTTGTATATCAATTATTCCTCAGAAAAAAATAGTTCCTTTACCATTCACTGCTTTTCTATACAATGTCATTGGTTTAGCTCGTGTTCAGATTTAATAAACCACATTGGAGACATTTAAAACCACATAGTAACACACTGCTGCTAGAAGTTGTTCCTTCTCTAGAAGTGATAGACTCTTGAGCAAGTAACTTGATTTCTGAGGACTCCAATTTCTTCAAATGCATAACAGGCCTTGATAAACTTGTCTCTGCAGTATTTTGTTTGTTTCATTCCCATCATCCTCAACCCTTTTCTTCGGTCCATGCCTGTCACTTCCCTTACAACAACTCCAAGACTTTTTTCTTATGTAAATTCACTTTCCAATGGTATTTGCTTAGTATTTAAATGCATTTTACACAAAATTATTTTGTACTTGTATTCAATAGTTAATAAGTGTATTTCACTGGCTTATGACAGGGGGAATGCATTTAATCAGACCTGTGGGATTCGACTATGAAGCACAAATGCATTTGAAGGACACATGTTGAGGGATGCCTGGGTGGCTCAGTCAGTGGAGCTCCCAACTCTTGATTTCAGCTCAGGTCATGATCTCGCAGTTTGTGCGTTCAAGCCCCACATCGGGCTCTGCGCTGACATTGCAGAGCCTGCTTGGGATTCTCTCTCTCCCTCTCTCTGCCCCTCGCCCACTTGTGCTCCCCCCCCTCTCAAAATAAATAAATAAAAACTTAAAAAAAAAAGAAAGATGCATGCTGAAAGAATCCTGAAAATGCCAACAAATCAAGATTTAAAGTAGGTTTTGAAGAAGTCTGAACACACCCAAGCTATAAATTCGTATTTGTGTTCCATGATGCCAGGCACCTTATAGACTTTTTAAAATATTTACTGAAAAAAAATCCTACAAGTATTAGAAGAGGAACAGAGGTGGGTTTACCATGAAACCAGTAAGATTAAGCTTCAGAAGCCCTAACTTCTATGAACTCCTCCCTTGAGGCCATGGGAGGGGCCCCATGAGCTTGTTCACACAGCTGTGGCGTTCTGTGAAATTTCAAAACTAACATGTACACTCACACTTGGTGTCTTTGTGTCTCTTCACTTCAATTTTCCTTGCAACACAACTCCTCTCATGTTAGGTGTCAATGATGTGGCCACACACATTTTTAGGTTCTGGCTAAGGGAAAATTGAGACGGGGATAGCTTTACTGGAGTCTTGTGAAACGTATTTATTTTGTTCACACTCACCTCTTCTTTACGAGGAGGATACAATAAGGTGATGAATTGTATCGTCACTTCAAAGGATATTGAAGATCAGTCAAGAAGTCACAAAATGCACTGAAACCTTTCAGCTTATGCATGAAAGTAACCTGAGTTCAATTTTCCCAGATTTTACTCAGTCCTAAACTTTCCATGATGTTGCCAGTGCCATGGAGCATCATGTGACATTGCCACTGTGCAATGCGAAACTGAAAGAAACTTTTCTGGATCTTCAACAAAAAAACTAAAAAGAGAAAATTCAGTCAGCTTATGCTCATTGAATTACCTTTCTATTCCTCCTACAGAAAATTATAAAATCATTGTCTGGGGAAGGAGAGATCAAATTATAGGCAGGCCAAGATGTAGGGAAAAGTAGTACAGAAGCATGATAGACCATTAATTCCTAAATATGTTATTTTTATTTTTATGGATTCTTATTCTATTCATGATATGTGTCAGCTTTTAATATAAATTTACAAATTTTTTGAGATTCTTTTCCTCAATCTAAATACATACTTACTTTTTGAAATAATTTTGTAATAATTTCATGTTTCTTTTCTTAAAGAAGGACCCCCAAATTAAGTAAGGTACAGACTCCACCAAAGCTGAATCTACTTTAGTGAGAAAAGTCACAGGTAAATAATCTGAAATAACATGCCAGTTTCCTCCCCTTCAACATCAGTCAGCAGCTACAGTTTAAAAGGATGCAGTTTCTTACGCAAGGAATAATGTGGAAGTAGTAGGGGATCTACCAAATAAAAAAAAGGGAGATGGTACCCGATTGTTGTCTTTTTGGAAGAAGCATGACCAAGGGAAATGTAGTCGTTTGGATTGGAGCGTTGAAGAACGTTGGAAAAGAAAAAAAAAATGTTGGGTGGGAATATTTCAGTGAAAAGATGCAATGTGGATTTGTCCTTCCTGGTTTAAATCCAGGCTTGCTGGACATACATTGTTAGTGTATACACAACTTCCTGTAGGATCTATGCACTGTCCATTTCTGTGTATCATCTTGAATGCTGCCCGTGTTTTTTTTTTTTAACTTAGGGATACACATGGCTCCTTAGCCATGGGAAAGAGATGGATCCATGATACAAAATGCTCCAAGGCATCAACGGAATATTAATAGCAAATCAAAGGGCAAAGCATTTTAAATGCCAAGGGAAAATTCAAAGCAAAGAAAATTTGCAAATCAAATTTAAAGGAGAAAAAAGCTTAAACATAAAAGGTAGGGTTTGACAAGGTAAAATAGGTTCTCATTCCAAGTCATTTAGAGCAGTGAACTGCTTGAGGAATTTCCCTTCCTTGACCTGTCATACTATGTTTTCTTCGGAAAGGCAGAAGATGGGATATATTGTTTAGGAAACTAAATCTGGAAAAACTCTGAGAAGACAAGATTAAGACAATATAAATCCAAACCATTTAAACTACTTGGGATAGTTCTTCTTAGAATTCCGTAAGAGGGGAAAGGTGGAAAATGAGGAAAATAGAAGGGAAGCTTTTCTCTCTTCCTCATTTCCTTATAGGTGTAGGGCTGGAGGCATTGGTCATCTTGGAAAATAGGATATGGGGCAATCACACAACAATGTTGCCAGTATTTTGGACCACAAATTTTGTAGACTATCCCATAAAATTTGTTGGCAGTTCTAAAAAATATCACACTGAGAGAGGACCCTTATTATTGATTACTTTTGTGTAACTTGACCTAAGGTCATTTAGAAGACTTTTGGCTCCTAAATGGCTCCTAAGGAAAACATTCAATGTGATTGGTTATTTTTAAACATTTTTCTTATATACTGATTTGTGATTTTCAGATATGATTTAAGTAAGCAAGACTTCTTTTGACTTTGGTTGAGATCTACATAATCACATTGGTGTGACTACAGGACTTATACCCATATTTGCATTTACATAAACAGCATAAGCACTAGTCCTTTCCAAGTAGAACATTGAGTAACAATTAGTTCTCATGAGTTCTCATCACCATTGTGGTAGGTTATATTTTCCTAAGATGTCCACATCAGTATTCCACATCCAACATGATTTGCTTACCATGTGATGCTGGCACTCCTTCATTGAAAGAGGAGGGTCTATATTTCCCTGCTTAAAACTGGATGGATCTGTGACTACAGTGGAAGCCACATTCTGTGTCTTCCCAAGCTAAGTCATAAAAGGTCATAAGGCTTCCACCTGTTCCTCTTGAGATGCTCACCCTGGGAACCCAGCCACCATTTTGTTAAGAAGCCAGCCACATGGGAAAGCCACGTGTAGGTAGGTGTTCCAGCATTAGCCTGAGATGAGTCTAGATGACAGCCCGCATCCACAACCGTGAAGCTTCAGATGATGTCAGTCCCCAGCTTTTCCATTACACCAACTAATGCTGAGTGAAATAGAAAAAACTTGTCCTCACTAATCCTACTCACATTGCAGAGTTATGAACAAAAATATATGTCTTTGTTTAAGCCAATGAGTTTTGGAGTGATTTGTTATGTAGCAATAGATAGCCAGAATAATTATCACCCCAAAAATAGTTCAGTAGGAGACATCAATAAATATCTCCAAGTTTTTTTAAAAGAGCACCATGCCTAGGAACTCTCATAATTTATAAAAATGCTAATGGTGTTTAAATAAAATTAATGATAAACACTATTGATTATGATCATTTCTATGACAAAGAATAAAAGTTTAGAAAGTTTGCTTTAAGTGAGTTTTTTTTTTTTTTTAATTTTTGTCACTAGTCACAATTATGAAAGCTGCCTCCTAGGTATACCATGAATAATCACAAAAGATCGTTTTATTCCATTCTGTTGATAATTTATACTAAAATTATTTAGGAAGGCTAGTGTAACAAGGACTTGATTTTCTAACTGGAAAATTTATGTTATGAAATTCTGTAGTTTCCACTCTTTAACATGTTACCCAACACATTAATTGCCTGAAAAGCTTTAAGGAACAAATATTTTATTCGAAGGTTTATGCTTTTTTAAAAAACCACAACTCGACAAAGAAACTTTTGACAAAATGTCTTTTTCTCAAGTAATATTAACGTGGGCCATTCATGCTTTTTTAAACAATATTTCTACAGTATTATTACATTTTGATTGTGTTAATAATTTATTCAGATTTATCTCAAGGACTGTTTGTTCCTTAAGTCATTTTTTGATTCGTGAATGAGAAGAATGGCAGGAAATTAAGCAGCATACAATTAACCACATCTCCAAGAGAGTCTTAATAAAATTCAATACACAATATTCTCTGTAAGACTATTTTTAATCCTTCAAGATGCTTAAGAATTAATTGTCCCCATGGGGCGCCTGAGTGGCGCAGTCGGTTAAGCGTCCGACTTCAGCCAGGTCACCATCTCGCGGTCCGTGGGTTCGAGCTCCGCGTCAGGCTCTGGGCTGATGGCTCGGAGCCTGGAGCCTGTTTCCGATTCTGTGTCTCCCTCTCTCTCTGCCCCTCCCCCGTTCATGCTCTGTCTCTCTCTGTCCCAAAAATAAATAAAAAACGTTGAAAAAAAAAAAAAAAGAATTAATTGTCCCCTGGGGCACCCGGGTGGCTCAATCGGTTAAGCGTCCGACTTCAGCTCAGGTCATGATCTCATGGTCTGTGGGTCGAGACCCTCATCAGGCTCTATGCTGACAGCTCAGAGCCTGGAGCCTGCTTTGTATTCTGTGTCTCCCTCACTCTTTGCCCCTCCCCTGCTTGAACTCTGTCTCTCTCTTTCTCAAAAATAAGTAAACATTAAAAAAAGTTAAAAAAAAAAAAAAAAAAAGAGGAATTGTCCCCTTCCAGGTGTTTTAGATTAGGCAGAAAGTGAGATCATGTTTTTCCCACACTCAGAACATATTAGTATACAGACATTTGTTTTAATGTATAGGTAAATATAGGTAAATCATAGCCTGATAACAGTCAATGAAAAAGAAGAGAAAAACAATAAAAAGCATGAGAGGAAAATGATGTTGAAATTATGATTTTTAAAAAAATTTGGCCAACAAGCCCAACAGAAAGGGCCAAATACTGGCTAATCTTTACATTGGCCTCTCTGTCTTCTTCTTCTCAGCATTGGACCCAGGGGTATTGGCTTGTTAAATTCTGAGCTTGTATAGAGATTTTGCCTCTGGCTGGCTCCTTCTGCTTTAGGAAAAAAACATTTTGGGAGTGAACAGATGTTTAAGAAAGAGAGATATCTAGAAATAGTTTATGTGCCTTCCTATTGGCACTCTAGAGTAGGTGATAAATGGGGGATTTAGAAAGAAACTAGATTATCCTGAGCTGTGGTAGAACTGAATTCTGGAGTCCTTTACATTGTAGCAGATTCCCAGTATTTAGCATGGGTCTTAGGGGACATACGTACAGTACTTATCAATATACTTATCAATATGTTATACTTATCTATATAAGCAGTGACTAGAGAACACTTTGTCAAGAAGAAATGCATGGGGAGACTCCTTTGTTGTGCTTCCTATTAAGGAGCAACTTGGTGCAAAGAAAGAATAACTTACCATCCTTTAGGAGCTTTTGTCCCAGTAATTACTCAAAGGTCACTGTGCATCTTAGGTAACCCACTTTACCCTCCCTTGTTTATTTGTGTTTAAGTAGGTTTTATGACATGACCTCTAAGTTTCTTTCCAGTTTAACATTTCTACGATTTTTCAATAACAGCAACAACAACTTCTGTCATCTCTGAGTGTAAAACAAGCATATATATAGTGTTCTTCACTAGATCTGAACATAAGAGCAAGTTTCTAGCTTTAATGCTTAATCCTGGTATGACCTGATAACTCTATGAGGACATCCTTATAGATTACAGCAAATACTAATGCACTGATTTCCACGTATAAAAAGCTGTTTGAAATGTCTCATCTTGATTATCCACCTTGATAATGATTTTAGAATTGAAAAATTTGCCCATTTCTGTCTTTTAATATATGCTATACTATACAAATGAAAGTAAAAAAACAGTATAGTCCCTGTTCTACAATTGGTCATAGTCAATACATACAAATTAGAACATGAGTAAAACACAAAAATTATGTTAAATAACCAAATAAATATTAAATTTATTCAATATCAAAATTCAATATCAAATAATATTGAAATAAGTGCTTTCTGGGAAATTAATGAAAGGGAAACATGGGGATCACAGGATTATACACAGGGGCCATGAAGACTGAGAGACAGTTGGGGACTAAATACAAGAATGTGAATACTATGCTTTAGAAAAAAATGATTGAATGGCTTGAAGCTATCTAGCCTAGACAAAGGAGACCAAAGGAAGATATGACTGCTATTTTCAAATATGTTAAGAAATACCCTGTAGGTTACAGATCAACATATTTTGTGTTGCCCTAGAAGGGTGGGATTTACAAAGAGGAAAGTTTCAGTTGAGTATAAGTACAATTTAAACAATGTTTTCCAACCATGGAATGGTGTGTCTTCAGAGACAGTGAATTTCCCATTATGGAAAATATCTTGTTGGGAAATTTTTAAGAATATTTCTTCATTTGGGAAGAGATTGGACTACATGTCCTTGCACGAGCTAATGTATCTCTAGTCTGTGATTCTATTTTTAATTGAATAGTAAACAAAGCCAAGAAAACATTTTCAGCAAAAACAAAAAACAAAAAAAAAAATAGACACTGAAAAAAACCTTGGTTTTGGGAAAGTAATAGGTTTCTAAATGGAGAATTATGCAAAAAAAACAGAGTATGGAATAAAAAAAGACAAGATGAGTAAATAGATTTAGCCAGGCATAACACTGACCTTCAGGGTGAGGGTTGGGGCCTACATCCAAAATGCAACCAGAAGTTGACAGATTAATAAGAGGAGAAAGGAAACAAATCATAAAGTCAATTTGATGCCATAGAAAAGGGTAGATAATAACTGTTACACCATACCCAGTGCTAAAATTAGGTCAGGCATCCAACGATTTTAGGATTGTAGCAATTTAGATAGGAAAAGACCAGGACATGGGCTAAATCCTTGACCATGTATTTTTGCATAATTTAGGCCAATGAGATATAGTGGAGGAGAAACATGAAGATGAGAAGTTGGGAAAAATATATCGAAAGAGAGATGTGAGTTTAGTGAGTGAAGGTTAAGGAGAGAGCTTTACAAAGGACCTGCAGAATTTACACGTAATTCTTTTTTTTTTTTTTTCTTTTTTTTTTTTTTACTTCTCCATCAACCGAAAGGGAATTCTCTTCCAGAAAATAAGTAAAATTTGAGCTCTTTGCACATTTGTATTTATTAAAGATTACACACTACTTAAAGAAGAATGTATGCTAATATCCCCACAACCTGGTCAAATTCCAAGTCAAATAATTTCATTCTCCCTACCTAAATCCTCTGCTGTTTGAGGGAAATCATACTTCATTTTACTTCTTTAAAAGCTAATAAAACTTGTCTGGAGTTGTTCACACTATTACACTATGTGGTATCATGGGATTCTTGGATTTTTGAAAGTCCACAAACTCTTTATATCCCTCAAAAGGACTCTTTAAATGGAAGTTGCTAGCATTGTGCCTAACACTAACATTTTAGATCTTCCATTATGTTATTAATATACGTTTACAGAGCATCCTAATTAGGGAATATAATTTAATATGATCGTTTTTATATAGCAATGTGTTATCTTGCCTAAAATTGCACACATGATAGAAAACAACGTCTAGCTTTTCTTGTATTTTACACAGTTCTCTTTGGAATGCTTTTTGGACTCACCATAGAAATCCAAGAAAACATCAGCTTCTGCTTGCTTCTTCATTTCATCTCTCAGCTGTCACTTTTTCTAAATTCTCCTTTGTAATAGGGCAAGACCTAACTTGACTTGGTTGTTGGAAAATCCTGGCATCATAGGAGGGTGGAAACTTGGCCCTAATCCAATGAACTTGCATGATAACACTCTTTCAGCTTCATTTTGGTGGTTTAATCTGATAACCAGAAAGAAAGGAACTACTTAACAATATGTCAGCTTACTATCTAGTTTGCTTTACAGGCCTAAAGTATGAAATTCTATTACCCATTGCTAGGATAAATGTCATATCTTGCAAAGACTAATCTTGTTCAACGGATGCACTTTTAAAATGTATAAATCTACTTGAAAACCAATCTGATAACAAGAACATGCCAGCAGAAGGATGATTCAGTTGTATCAATGTACTTGTCACTCAGACCTCAACCAAAATTAAATAATAATGTGATGGGGTTGGGTGGGTGTTAAAAGCATGCAAAGTCTTGACAATAGGAAAACATTAGCCACGAGATGAAAAGAAGAAATTTTTTTTAAGTTCCAGGCAAAATACTGTCTAATAAGGTTTTTAGACTTTATCACATGAGTATAAAGAGACAAAGTGTCAATTTGCTTGAAAAATTAGTGAATCTTAAGAGAGGTTTTACTTACTTTGGCCATTGTCATTATTTTAAAATTGAGATTATGCATATTGTCCTGACTTATTCTCAAATGGTATGTTTGAAATTGGGAATATAATTATTCTATGCTTCAAACGTTGTATTTAATTTCATATGCTAGTGAGGAGAAGGGCTTTCTCTTAACTTCATTTGCAGCAAATACGTTCTAACTCCCCACCATTTCCCAGTTTCTCAATTTTCTTGCTCCAGTCTTTTTTTTTTTTCAGTTATTTGTGAATATATTGTAATATGATTTTATTTGTAGAAAATATTGGCCGAGTTCAATAGCCTATACCTGAAAATGAAGGTTGTCTTCTGTGCATTCTTTAATACTTTAGCAGAGCACTTTAATTTAACTATGTCCAATTTCACATGAGAAACTGTTTCTCTGAAAACAATTTAAACAATTCTATGATAGGACCATTTTTTTAATGTTTGCAAGGTCCAGCTCTAAAAAGCTACATTTTCCTAATTATTTCAACCAGCCCCTCCCTACCACAGAAACCAGATCCATGAGTACATAGTCACACAAAATTTTATAATTTAATATGTTGGATACCCTAGTATTCCCAGGGACTTAAATTTTTTTATTTATAGCAAATTAGGATCTCTATCCTTACTTTGTAAATGGATAATTAATTGCTCTTTAAGTGAACTTTTCTCACTTCTCCCTGACCTTGACTTGACTTTACTATTTTATTATGACTCTAGTGGCAGAAATAGAAGTTATCCTTGCTTCCTTCCTTCCTTCCTTCCTTCCCTGCTTCTTGTTACTTACTCTTAATTAAAAGTTTAGGAATTTAACTAAAGCACCTGTTTTGGTTTTCTTTTTAATACTCTTTGGTTGGTTATTGTGTATTTGTGCTTATTTGTTTAGTTAGAAATTTGATTATATAGACCTGTGAAAGAACTCATATGTTATTTTTATTATTATATTCATAGAACAACATTTCACTTCTCACATCTTTAAGAATTTTATCGGGGCACCTGGGTGGCTCAGTCAGTTAAGTGTCCGACTTTGGCTCGGCTCAGGTCACGATCTCACAGTCCTTGAGTTCAAGCCCTGTGTCGGGCTCTGTGCTGACGGCTCAGCGCCTGAAGCCTGCTTTGGATTCTGTGTCTCCCCCTCTCTCTGCCCCTCCCATGCTCATGCTGTCTCTCTCTGTCTCTCAATAATAAATAAACGTTTAAAAAGAAAAGAATTTTATTAGAGGAATGACTGGGTGGCTCAGTCGGTTAAGCATCTGACTCTTGATCTCAGCTCAGGTCTTGCTTTCAGGGTTTTAGGTTCAAGCCCCGTGTTGGGCTCCATGCTAGGCATGAAGCCCACTTAAAAAAAAAAAAAAAAAAGAATTTTATTAGAAAACTTCATATACAGACTAATGAATAGTTTTCTATTCCTATGTTCATTTAAATGTGAACGTAAAAAATATTAAATGAATTAGATGCAATGTTTTCTAATTCCATTTTAAAGAACTGAGCAAATATTATTGATATTTTATATTTGAGTGTTTTAGGCAGAGCTAAAATATGACAATACCTGCTTTCCTATTTGAGGTCCTGAACCTCTAGGGCCTCCGTGAACTCTCAAATGCTAGTATCATTTCAAAATTTTCTATTATTGGCTGAATATGACCCAATGTATTATTTCTTCTTAGGAGTGGGATCTTTGGACTTTAAATTGGGCTTCCTAAAACCAAAATGCCTAAACTTAGAGGGATAAGTGCCTAGTAGTCAACACCTTGGTCACTAGAAAAATCAGTGAGGTTCTATACTTTGGGAAAAGGGAAGACACATTCATGCACACATTTTCAATCATTTATTGAACACCTACTATATGACAAACATTTCATTAGAAACCAGACATACAAACTGAAAAGAAGAAAAATAACATAAAACTGTAAGGAGAATACAGTCTAGAGAAAGCAACATTGTCATTGAATATGAAGTGTTCTCTACTTAGAATACTCTTCCCATTCTCCTTGCTCTTGACTCCTTCCCAGTGCAACTTTACTCGCACTGACCCACATCCTTCCTTCCCCTCCCCACTCCCCATCACCTGTTCAACTTCTATTCCTTCTTTAGGTTTCAACCTAAACATCACTCCTTCAGGAAGACCTTCTCCAACTCCATAGACTTGGTGAGGTACACCAACTATGGACTTGCAATTTTTCCTTATAATAAATTCCAACCATTTTATTATATTACTTGCTTGATGTCTATCTTGGGAAATTTAACACAGAAACATGTTTGTTTGTTGTTTTCTGCTACTATATTCCTATTACAGAGCACATTTCCAGGCTCATACTAAATGCTCAATAAATACTTTCTGAATTAGCAAATGAATGAATAGATGCAGTTCAACATGTGTAAATAAAAAGGTGTATTTATTGGGGCACTTCGGTGGCTCAGTCGGTTAAGCCATTAAGCATCCTACTTTGGCTCAGGTCATGATCTCAAGGTTCATGAATTTGAGCCCCGCGTGCACTCTGTGCTGACAGCTCAGAGCCTGGAGCCTGCTTGAGATTCTGTGTCTCCCTCTTGCTCTGCCCCTCCCCCACTCACCCTCTGTCTCTCTCTCTCTCTCTCTCTTTCAAAAATAAATAAACCGTAAAAAAGTTTTTTTACGGTTTATTTATTTAATAAACAGGGTGAGTAAAATAACAAATATTTTTTAAAGGAAAGATGAAGACATGATAGGATCGTGACTCCAATGTTATAACTCGCTCCCTGCTACTGGGGCTCCACACACACTTTCAAGTCTTTCCACAATGTGTTATCACAGCTAAGTTTAAGTTTTACAACTCCATCTTTGTCACTTTCTGATTCCTAGTTTTAGATTATCTTGGAAAGGATGGGCACACGCTCACTTTTTTTTTTTTTTTTTTTTACTAAATGGAAGTTGTTAGTAATGAAATAAAAATGTACATTTCTATATATTTATTCAAGACAAAAAAATTAATGCTGTGTATATTGTGGAATGCCTCTCTTCCTAATGCCTAACACAGTACATTGACTCTCTAACACTTGTCAAAAGTCCAGTTGAGATCACTTATGTTGGAAAGCAATGGTCAAAACTACGCGCACTGATTAAGTGATTATCTCAGCTCTAAACCCTGTTTTGAGATGCTGGGGCTGAGACTAAGTGAAGCACATTTCTCTTTTGCCATCTGCCTCCCGGCTAGGCTCAGCCAATGGAAGATACTAGAGGGAAACAGAGAGGCTGGAGCTGAAGAAAAGACTTGCTCCTTCCTGTTTGCTTTCTGGTTGGTGTTGCCTCAGCCAAGGTCTCTCGTCCAGAGAGACCAAGAGGCAGAGGCCAAGTTTCTTGTGTCCTGTCAACCACACAGTGCGCCCCCCCCCCACCCCCCGCCCCCCCCACACACACTGTTACCACTAGGGTCTGGTCAGAAAAACAGAAACTACAATGAAAGACTGTATGAGTGTTAAAGAACTGAAAAGCAAAAGGGGCCACTGAGGTAAAACAGAGCTAAGCAACCCCAGGAAGCGGCTACCACCCAAAGGCAAAAAGGAAGATGTGGGAGTTATCAGAACCTAGAGGCCTACAGGAAGGACTCAGCAGGGCCTCTGAGGAGGGGCTGTGCCTGGCTGGTGCTGGTGCCCCAGGAGTTAAGAGGAGGAAGTTCACCGAGCTGGGACCCAGACCTTCAAGTGGGGTGCTGTCTGGCTGGTATAGCATGTAGAGAAGGAATCTTCAGTTTTGAGCCAGCTTATGTCCACTGCTGTGATTCATGAATATCTAAATATATTTGCTTGTTTGTTTTGGTTCAAAGAGGAGGAAATAAGTTTTAGTGACCAAGTGCCTAAAGAGATTGGTGAATGAAGAGCACAGCATGACATTTAATTTCTAGCTTGATCTCTGACAAATTCAGAATCTTATAGAGGGAGAGAGAGACTGTAATCAGGCTTAAGAGATCATTTCCTTGAAAGTCTTTGAAAAACACAAGTAATGTCTCTTAGATTTCCACGTGACAAAGTATATCACGAACTGTAAGAAATGAGTGCTCTGTCCCCCAGTTTCTGAGAACTCAGTGTCATTTGACATGATAAAAGCTGAATTGCATACGGCGGTGCTCAGCACAGAGTGCTACCACTGTCATGGTGAAAATCAGAAAAATGCAAGTGTTCGATAGGGAACAGTTAAAGATGCAACTCAGAAGTTCTTCCACAAATGCTAGATTCTTCTCTCATAGTTGTCTACTGTACAAATGGATTTTGAAGTAACATTTTGATGTCTTGGTGAGGTGTTCATTGAATAGCTATTGATATTTTCAGCTTAAAGCACAAAATTGGGGTGAGATTCAGAAATATTTGTACATTCCATTGATAACACATATCCCTGCCATGAAATTTTGATTCAGTTAAAACATGTGTGAATTAAGTTAGGTATTACTAATTATGTGAAATATGGGTAACACACGTCACAAATATTGAGGGTAATTTAATATCATGCCTCTTTTTACCATTCCCCATGTAGTCTCTCACATAGGGAACCAAAAAAGCCAGCAACTTCCATGCACTGAGCATTTATTTTACTATAAAAAGTGTGTGCTACCATGCCCAAAAAGAAACATGGAAACTGTGCCATCAAATTCTAACCATGAGTTCCCCTTAAAATCTTTTATTTATTTTTTTCTAATTTTTTAATATTTATTAGTTATTTCTGAGAGAGAAAGAGAGAGAGAGAGAGAGTAGGGGAGAGGCAGAGAGAGAGGGAGACACAGAATTCGAAGCTGTCAGCATAGAGCCTGACATGGGGCCCAAACCCACAAACCACAAGATCATGACCTGGGCTAAAGTCAGACACTTAACCAACTGAGCTACCCAGGCTCCCCCCTTTAAAATCTTTTAATCTTAAATTAGAGGAAGTAAGCCTTTATGGATTCAGAATTTTTATTAATTTAAAGAACATTAAATGTCTAATCATGCTTTGGGGTGGACATAAAAAGACGTCAAATGTAACAGAACATTTAAAAACGTTCTGAAACATTGCCACTCAATATGCTGGAGGGCATATTGCAGTATTGCAATAATTGTTGGAAGCATGGTTTCACTGTAACACGTTTTATACTAACAATGATATTTAAGCAGACAATCTGTTCAAGACTTCTGCCTGCTCAATTATTTACAGTCTAAGTCTAATGTATGCCCCACACATTTATTTCTGTGAACAGCAAGTATTTTGCTGTAGAAAGAAGGTGTTTGTAAGCATTGCCACATGGTCCTTGGGATATCTGAGCACAGGAAGACAGTCATTTCTTTTTAAATTAGAAAACAAAGACAAACCATAGTCTACAGAGAAGCAGTGTTGAATGTTGTTCATTTGAAATGTTTCATGGATTTTTACATTGCTTTTAACTGAAGATACTGAAGATATATGGTATAAAAACAATTTCTTTTTTATATAATAAAAACTGTCTCCCTAAGAGTTGAAAGTGTGCCTCAACAGACATATGTACATACAGGCATACACACACACACACACACACACACACACACACACAACAGAGTCCCTCAGCAAAGGGTAGAATATTTACTAGTTGAAAGCCTTTTAGGAAATCTCTGACCAGTCACTAGCTGACCACTAAGCTAACAGAGCAGAGACTTTAGTAGCCACACACCGCAAAATATACAGACTTTATATAATTCGTTTGAAAAGTCACCAAATAAACGAACAATATAAGCAACAACAAACCCTTGGGTTTCCAATTTCCACAGGTTGCCACATCATATTATTTTAAATGTCCAATTTCTAATACAAAAAATTAAAAGACACACAAAGAATCAGAAAAGTATGGCTCACACACAGGAGAACAATAGTCAGAAAAAAACTGTCTCTGAGGAAGCACAGACATTGGATTGCTTAGACAAAGACTTTAAACCAGTTTAGGGAACTAAAGGAAACCATGCTAAAGAATTAAGGAAAGTATGAGAATGGTGTCTCATTATAAAAGCATACCAATAAATTAGTAAAAATTATTTAAAAAATGAATCAAATAGAAAATCTGGAGTTGAAAAGTACAATAACTGAAATGAAAATATTACTAGAAGGGCTTGATATCACATTTCAACTGACAGAAGAAAGCATCCATGCACTTGAAGATAAATCAACTGAGATTATCCAGTTTAAGGAACATGGAGGAAAAAAAGAATGAAGAGAAATAAACAGAGCTCTAGAGATCTGTGAGACAACATCAATGATACCAAGATAAATATAATGGAAATCCCAGAAGGAAAGGAGACAGAGAAAGGAGCAGAAGGAATATTTGAAAAAGCAATTATTTAAAACTTTCCTACTTTATCTTTTTAAATGTTTATATATTTATTTCGGGAGAGAGAGAGAGAGCACAAGCAGGGAAGGGGCAGAGAGAGAGGGAGAGAAAGAACCCTAAGCAGGCTCCATGCTGTCAGTGCAGAGCCCAAGGTGGGGCTCGATCCCACCAACCTGTGAGATCATGATCTGAGCTGAGATCAAGAGTCAGACGCTTAACTGACTGAGCCACTCAGGCTCCCCCAAAATTTCCTAATTTAATGAAAAACATTAATCTGCACATTCAAAAACTCAATAAATGCTAAGTGGGATAAACTCAAAGAAATTAAGACTTGGGCAAATCATTGACAAACTGTTGGAAGAAAAAGATAAACAAAGAATCTTGAAAGCACAACAGAAAAGTGAACATGTACAAGGGATCTTCAGTAGCAGTAATACTCTGACTTCTAATCAGAACCCTTGAAGGCCAGAAAGCAGTGTAATAACAGTCCAAATGCTGAAAGAGAAAGACTGTAAACCAAGAATTCTATATCCAGCAAAACTATCCTACAACAATGAAGAAATTAAGGCATTACAAAATAAACAAAATACTAAAAACACTAAAGGCAGGCTTTCAAGTTGGAAGAACACTAGACAGTAATTTGAATCCATAGGAAACAATCAAAGCACCAGTGGAAAAAATATATAAGTGAATATAATAGAATAAATGCATTTGTTTAATAACTTTTTTCTTCTCCTATTTGATTTAAAGGGCAATTTTATAAATAACAATCATGTAACTGTGTTGATAGGCTTTTAATAGCACAATGGAAGGGGGGGGGATGATGACCATATAATTTATTATCAAAATCAAAGTAGTTTTGAGAGTTCCAGAGGACATTATTAATAATTATGTCAGGACAAAAGGCATAAGTCAGAAATGTCTTTTGCTACAGGATGTAGGATCACCCTGCTTTTCAGAGAAATATTTAGGTATTTTGAACAATTTAGTTTGTATTATGTATTTGGCTATTATCTCCTAGGGTAAATTAGGCACTATATTTTAACATTTTGATACAATCTGATTGTGAGAAATTACTTTTAACATTATAATATAGCCACTACCACCAAGTAAATATTTTGTTTGGGATTGTATTGGTTCTAGAGACCAATTTGAGGAGAATTATCTTGTAGTTTTCATTATACAGATTTTGTGTATATATTATTAAATGTATCCCTAAGTAGTTCATGCTTTTATGCTATTGTAATCTGTGTGTGTTCAATTTGTTTATTGCTAATATAAAGACAGAATTGATATTTGTATATTGACCTTATATTCTACAACTTTGATAAGTTCCAGTAATTTTTTGTAGATTTCATTTTATACCTGTGATACAAGACTAATATTTTAAAATATCAATGCTTACTGACTGAGGTGAGGACACGGGGAATTTGTATTTGGAAATATAAATTATTAACATCATTTTGGAAAGCATTTTGATTGCATCTATTAAATTTTAAATTAAATTATACATATATTTTTAGCTCAGCAATCTCACTGATGAGAATATATATTTGCTGAAACTCTTCTAAAGATTTATTACTGTTCAGTAAAACAGTATTTATTCTTTATTCTTTCTAAAGCTTTGTCTTGCTCAGAGAATAGGTATCTATAGTCTGGAAAACAAGTATTTATTCCTTTTGAATTTACATAATGGACACACAGCTACCTAATTTTTTATTGAATTGCCAAAGAATTTTCATAATTTATTCAAAAAATGTACTCAAATCAGCAATATATTTACTTAACCTACTTTTTTTTTTAACTCTGGCTTCTATCTCTCCTTCATTATCACTCTCTTCAATAGAAAAACAAACAAAAACAAAGAAAACTTAATTCTGATGTGATGAGACTACCATGATTTTCACATATTTCTCTGTCTACATTCATGCATACCTCTAGTGTTGGATGCAATCAGAAACTATTCATTATATCACTCTATATCATATTAAATGTCAATTTTTTTTTTTTTTGCTATATAGACTTTTTTACCCTTTGCAGAAATACACAAATACTTTTCTCATAAAAGTAAAAGTAAAGAAGCAAAGAGATGTTATGATCAGATCTTCTTCAAGGACATCTGGAGGGTAGCAGGGTTATCTTTTTAAGGCTTGACATACAAGAGGGTTGATTTATAACAGATTCTTGGAACAACTACTATCTGCAGGACCTAGCAGACAGAAAAAATGCAAAGACATAAAGAAACTCAAAAGAAGCCACTTGTGCATAGTCATTAACTGCAGAGAATATGGTCTATGCTCTTATAAAGAAATCATTTGAAATATCACACGAAGAGAGGGAGTCAGAAGCAGTGACAAATCCTTCAAATGGGGGCTCCAAGCCTGGCCTTGTCAGGCTTAGAGAGGGACAAACAGCATGGACTGGGGGAAACATGCTGATTATTCCTTTTTCTATTTTTTGAAAACCTATACTATAATATAGCTTTTGAAAAGCTATAACAAAATCTTGCTTTCCTTTTTTCTTTATCTAATACCCTCTTGCCTGAAATGTCTTTATTCTGCTATAGTGTCTCGAATTGCTACGATTGCTTCAGATCTCAGAATATTACATTTCCTCATCTTTTTCCAGGAACCAAAGATTTCATGTAAGAATAAACTGAAAATTGATGGTAGGTACATTCTTCAGAGATAAATAACTCTCCTTCAGCAATCCTAGGCTACAAGGTGTTCTTGTGGGTGCACAAAATTCTTAGAATTCTATACTGGGCTAATAATACACGAGGTGGCCTTTTAGTCTAATTACCAAAGATGTTATCTTGTTTCCTGCTGTGAAAGAAATATATAATAGTAATCTTATTGAGTGTTCTCATACATTTGATTAGTATAACCAGCTAATTTCAATAAGTGTGTTGGCTTAAAATGAACATTTCCTTCAGTATTTTGAAGGTTTTATTTATAGCTGCTCAACCCTTCATCTATTCCAAAGAAAAGCCTAACAAATATTTACTGAATATCAATACATTTTATCTACAATGGTGTAGCCATAAAAACATTAGAAATACTGTTCACAGTGTTAGTCAAATATAGGAAACCATAATTTGGTGAAGAATATTAAGAAGGAAGGGAGGAAGGAAGGAAGGAAAGGAGGAAGGAATAAATAGAAATTTCTGAAATTCAGCCTTGACTCTACCTAATCTGTTGAGAAGGAAATATATGCTACAAATTTAAAGCATGGTCTTCAAGAAAAGATCAAAATTAGTGAAAAATCTTGTGAACATAGTGAAGATGCTATAATCATCAAAATAATTGGGAGTAAAAAGGGGCGCCTGGGTGGCTCAGTCGGTTAAGTGGCTGGCTTCGGCTCAGGTCATGATCTCGCGGTCCGTGAGTTTGAGCCCCGCGTTGGTCTGTGTGCTGACAGCTCAGAGCCTGGAGCCTGTTTCGGATTCTGTGTCTCCCTCTCTCTGACCCTCCCCTGTTCATGCTCTGTCTCTCTCTGTCTCAAAAATAAATAAACGTTAAAAAAAAATTTTTTTTTTAATTATATAGGAAATTTCACCAAGAAAACCCTAAAAAAGAACAAGAATCTGTGCGATTGACCCTGAGTTGTCAGAGCAAAGATTATCCAGGATAAACAGGAGGTAGAGGCTGGTGATAACAACCCATTTTCAAAATGGCAACACTGGTATATGACTTTGAGTCAAACTGGGAAGCCTCCCTCCTCTACAAATAGACAATCCGGGCTTTAAAATTACTTTCAACTGGGGTGCCTGGGTGGCTCAGTCAGTTAAGTGTCCGACTTCGGCTCAGGTCACGATCTCACGGTCCGTGAGTTCGAGCCCCGCGTCAGGCTCTGTGCTGACAGCTCAGAGCCTGGAGCCTGTTTTGGATTCTGTGTCTCCCTCTCTCTCTGACCCTCCCCCATTTATGCTCTGTCTCTCTCTGTCTCAAAAATAAATAAACATTAAAAAAACAATTAAAATTACTTTCAACTAATGTAAGAATTGAATCAAATTGCCTTTGAATGTAAGCTCCAGAGGAATTTTTTATTTTATTTTATTTTTTTTTTGGTGGATGATCCATATAAAAAGAAATGCACCTTTCTACAGTCAAATACTGGGGGAAAAATCAACAATATACATTGTTAGTATATACACAACTTTATTCATTTAATGGGGTAATGTTCATTCAAATGTCCTGAATACTTTAGGGGTGCCTGGGTGGCTCAGTCGGTTGAGCTTCCGACTTTGGCTCAGGTCATGATCTCATGGTCCGTGAGTTCAAGCCCTGCTTCAGGCTCTGTGCTGACAGCTCAGAGCCTGGAGCCTGTTTCAGATTCTGTGTCCCCCCCTCTCTCTGACCCTCCCCCGTTCATGCTGTCTCTCTCTGTCTCAAAAATAAATAAGCATTAACAAAATTTTTAAAAAGTGTCCTGAATACTTTAAAAATTAACCTCTTGGCTTAGGTCTGAGAGTTCCTAGCCAACTTCAGAAGATTTACTTTACGTTTCCTTGGGGCCAGCAGGGGAGCCCCTCAGCAGGGGGCAGCTGGGATGGCACGTGTTGATTTATCATTTCCCCTTACCTACCCCAGTACATTTCTTGCAGGCATTATCCATGGCTGCAGACAGACAGAAGGATGTGCTTCACGGACTCTCTCTAGGGATACTCCGATTCAGTTCACCTAATTGAGACCAATGCTTTAATGTGTTTCTGTGTATGCAATCATACTATAGAAAGACAAATTCAACTGCTTTCACGCAAGGTAGTTCTCCTAATGCTTTCTCTCTCTCTCTCTCTCTTTTTTTTTAATATAAGAATTTTCTCTAGATTGACTGGGTTCTAAATTCATTATGAATCCGGTAAAAGCTCTGAAATTTGTGCTTCTATATTATACACCTTGTGTCTGTTACTACCTGTTGTGGCTCTGTGTTCTGGATTTTCAAGCCTCAAAGATAATCACAGTGTCAATACCAGTGTCTCTGTTTAGAATTTTCCATCAGCAGGAAGTCAGCACAGATAAGGTTCACTTGAATATCCCAGCTTTCAGAAACCCTTAAAGATCTTTATGTTCAAATGCTGTGTTAAAAAAAAAAAAAAAATGACACCTATTTGTATTTCACTTCAGCCACATCTGGAAGAAGATAAGAAAATTTATTCTGAACTCCATCACTTCAATATTATTATGGTTACTTCGTTGTTGAAACTAAAGAAAATGAGTCTGAGATCTGGAAAGAGCCACTAAATAATTTGTTCCAGATTCTTGTCCATGATGACTAGACTGGGGGGAAAAAAAGGACAAAAACCAGAGTAACAAAAATGCTGTTTTGGAATAATAAACAAAAGCACAGGCTTTAGAGCTGCACATGGACACACATCCCTGGGTAAGTGCATTTTGTTAAGCTGGTGACATGATTACACTTCAGTTTCTTTGATAAAATGGAAATGGTAACTCCTTCGTGGAATTGCTATGGGGATTACAGCATTATGGGTGAACTCTCAGCCTCGGCACCCAGGACGCACTTTATATATTGGTGCTGTTAGTATTAGAAAAGTCTCTTCCTGCTCATGATATTGACAGAGGTTAAGAACTAAACCAGGGTAGAAAGACTTTGACTTCTCTGGTGATTGTCATGGTCATAGGAATTCAGACAAAAACTTATGTATCCATTTGAGACTCGATGAAAATGAAAGAGCTGGGGGTGCTGAGGGCTAAACATCAGAAGAGCCATGGTTGAATGAACACAGCTGGACCAGATGCTTGAGGACAACTCTCTCCTTCCACTTCCCAACCCATAAATCCCAGAACCCCGTGCCTTTTTGTGAGAACTTTGTACCTTCATGTATGAGGGAAGCAAGGATCTCCCCAAACAGGTCCCAGTTAGCATGTTACCAATGTTTTCACCAAACGATACCTGTGTCCTGCCTCCTTTCCATGCCCTACTGACCTTTCACCATCAAAAAAGAAACACCTTTGATCTATATTATGACTATGTTTTATTTTTTTTAAGCAAAAGACATTCGACTGACATTCCACTTACAAATGGATTCAAAACCTAAGTCCCACTACTTTAAAATGATCGTGTGATTGTGGTTTTTTTTTTTTCCTTGAGGGAGTTTAACCTTTGTGAACCATGTGGCAAAGGGACAGGACAGAACATGAGTCGCAGTACACATGGGAACAAACAGCCAAACAGCCAGACACGAAGACAGACAGCGTCACAACAACTCCATAGGCTGGCAGTTTCTAAAGTAGAATTTTTTTTTTTTTTTGTACTAGGCAAACCACAGTTACTTGTGTGGTTCGTGTGTAGCTAAAGGCCATGGCTCTCCTATCACATGATCTCAAACAGAGCTGGCATTCTTCCAGTGAACAGGTGCTAACGGTCCCTGAAAACCAGTTTTTAAAAGAGACTACAGAGGGGTCAAAAAGACATCATCAGCTGTCATCCTGGGGTGATATGCTTTGAAATGGAAAGAAAACCAGGTTTCCCAGAAAATTGCCATCAAAGTTGAACAGAGATTTCAGTACCTGAGCAGGACACAATTTACCCATAATTTCTCTTTACTGACTACCTACTGTGTGCCAAGTACTATGCATTTCCTTAGTTTTGTCTATTTAAATCTTGCTGTTCTTTAAAAGCTTTGTGAATCATCATTTACAAAAGCCTTTCCTTCCTTCCCTGACTAGGTCAAATCCTTTTCAACAGGCTGGTAATACTACATATCTCTCCTTCACAGCACTTACAACATCTGAATTTTTCATTTATTTATTTTCTTCTTTGATTAACATTAGCCAAGAATAAATGAATGAATGAATGAATGGATGGATGATTGAATAGCAGTTTTTGGCACAGGTAGGTACTCAAAAAGCTTCCATTTAATTAACTATACCTTAAATTTATGAAACAAGACCTCTGTAAAAAAAATCTTAAGGTTGAGAACATTTATAATAGGCACAAGATTGAGGCAGTAAATGGGGGCAGATATGACAATAGAGTCTTTGATGTTGATAGAAAGGCAAACTGGAAAATATTCACCCTTCAGAAGCTCAAGTCCACCCACACTGGAAATTGTCACTAACGTACTCTCACCTAGGAATAACACATACCCTGACTTGTGAAGCTTGTCTCGTTCTTTTACTCTTATATAGAAAGGGGTCAAGGGGCAAAGAGAGGATGACATAGTTCTATATAGTTCAATATATTCTATATATGTATATATGTAAAATCAACATAGTTTAAATATATGAGAACTTAACTGGGCAAAGAATGCTGAGCTAATTTAGGCACTAAAACAGTGAGAAGTTATGTGGCTCAGATTTTAAACAGTCTATTATATCTCTGATACTGCAAGTATCTAATCAGGAAAGCCTCTTGGCTTTGAAATATTTCATATTCATTCTGAGAGACTGGGCAATTTTTCCTTCATCTGGTTGGCTTGTAATAAAATCTGTATTATTTCTCAGTAACAAAATACAACAGCTGCATCTACTTTGCAATAACTTCCTTTTTGGGGTCTCATTAAATATTGGTTGCTGCTTTGCAAGAAAATATGGAGCTATGGTCATTTCTCAAAAGATGAATTTTTCTTTACCAATGTGGTAAGCAGAATAATGGCCTCCACAGATGTCCAAATCCTAATCCCTGGAATCTGTGAGTATGTTAGTTTGCATGGAAAAGGGGGACTTTACAGGTGCAAAGACATAAAGATTAAGGTTAAGGACCTTGAGATAGGAAGATTATCTAGGTAGATCCAACATAATCACATGAGTCTTTACAAGCAGGAAACTTTCCCAGCTAAGATCAGGGTCAGAGAGAGATGTATGGAATACTGAAGATAGAAAAATGTGATTTGAGGAGTGAACCCCCTGTTGCTAGTGTTGAAGATGAAAGAAGACAGCTATGAGCTAAGGAATGTGAGTAGCCCCTGGAAACTGGCAACAGATTCTCTCCTAGAGTCTCCAAAAAGGAGGATAGCCCTACAGACACCTCAACGTTAGCCCAATAAACCCTGCATCAGACTTCTGATCTACAGAACTGTAAGGTCATTAATTTGTGCTGTTTGAAACCACTAAGGTTGTGTAAACTTGTTAGGGAAACAATAGAAAACAAATATAGCTAATATCAAATGTATGCCCCCCTGTTTTGTTTACATGCCTTTTTGGGAGTACCTACTTACCTTTACTTTCAGTGACAAATAATAGCATACGTTTTTAAAAGATTATATGACCATTTGAATCAATACGGGTAGTATCAGTAATGCATGTAATTAAATCGAATCGGCCATAATACAAACAGCTATGACCAAGTTCATTCATGCACAGGCAATGACAACTGTATTACAACTGCCCTCTCACTGACAGTGACAGAATTGTAAGATGCACTACAGTTTCGGAAATGTTCTAATGGAAACAAAGAGAAGCTATGAAATGTGGAGGGGAGGGATTGTGCTCTTCAGTTCTTGACAGTCCCTACCATTCCTCACTACCAACCCATATGCTCACTGGCATTATTTGCCTGGCCTTTAAGGTCCTGGTGTAACCTTTCAAGGTCTTCTTTTACGGACTGGAAAAATGGCTCTAAACCTAACTGCTGTTTCTCTTCTCCTTAAGTCAGTTTTATAAACAAGCACATGGCCAATTTTTCAAAAAAAACAAAAACAAAAACAAATAAACCAAAGTCATATCTATGTCTGTCTTTCTTGACAGGCAACTTCAAACTTTTCATGGTTCTAAATTTTGACCGAAAAAGCATAAACCCTTTACTGTGGCATCCAAGGCCCATACAACATGGCGCTCTACCAAAACGCATGTAAACTCAGTATGTATATACCAAAAGCATTCTTTTGGTCTCACTTTCCTCCTCTACGCATATCTGAGTGCTAAGATTTTGTTAGAATTGAGCTGAACATTCAGCTACTCCATGAGAACTTTATCAACCAACACAGTCCTTGATCACCCCCTCTGACCCTTGTATCAAGTGTCTAAGGCCCCCAAATTTTCTGACGTATCTAGCACCATGCCCTAAGTCACATAAAATGTCAGTTGTCAATGATTATGAAAATGTTCCCAAACTTGGTATTGTCCCTTGACTCTGTTTTGCTTATGTCTACCTTGGCAATTTACTGATGCGTTTTACTTTGCCTGAAGTGAGTCTGTTCTGTGCTCTATTTCTATCCAGTGGTGTGTATAACTCACAGTTTTTCCGCAAACAAAATTCTAAACTCTTTAAGACAAGAACCTTTATCATGCTTTTTGGATATTAGAATTCTACTCCTGGCACATACTTGTGGTGTGGCTTTGGGAAAGTCACTCAATTTCTAAAAGCCTCAATTTCTTCATTTGCCAAATAGAGCAAATGTGTAAGAAGGAACCTACTGAAGTGCCTGGCATGTAGTAAGGCCTCATTAAATGTTTATTGTTTGCATAATATTAGTTTATAAGCTTCTATCCCATCTCGTTCCCCGCCACTGCGTCCACATTTACATAAAGGTTACTCTTTAGACTAATTATTTCATCCCTAAGCTGGTGTAATTCTAATCTTTGGAATGGTTTGCTGCTTACCACAATGGCCACAACTAATGATATGCTATCCAGAGGACAGACACTCCCAGAGGTTGGTGCTTTGTTAGTGAGATATTGAAGGAAAACACTGTCTTCTTTGATCCTGAACCTTATATTTTCCACCTATAATAACATCTGCCTCCTTAACAAGAGTTTTGGGAAGCTCAAATGAGATAAATTATGTGAAAGTGTTTTATACGCTTTATAAAGTACCATTAACATAGGTTATTAGTATTCCAGTGTCTTTATTTACGATTTTGTTTCAATTAAATCACTTTCCCAAATACGATAAAAGAGGCTACAAACTCTCCTCAAAGATTACTCTTTTATCCATTCATTCTGTCAACAAATATCTATTAATGTTCTATTACAGGCAGAGTAACTATGCTAGCCACAAAGGGGGATACAAACAGGTAATACATCCGCCCTTTAAAAAGTTCGTATTATCCTTTTTTCCTTCTCACCTTTCACCTTAAGCCATCCTGTTTATCAACTGAACACTTTATGTGTCTGCACATGTGACAGCAGGGGGTGGAGAAAGGACCTGAGTAGGTGACACTGAGGGGGACTCATCTGTAAGAACGACTCTGTTGTACCATGTGAACCACAAGAACTGTATTTATAGTGTAGTGAATCTTCTAGAGATGAAAACTGCCAGCCCCAGAAAGCAATGCCAAATTATGAAAAATCTGGAGGCAGAAGAAAACCACCAAAGGGTATTCTTAAAAAAAAAAAAAAAAAAAAAAAAGTATACCTACTAAAGACTCTGACCACATATCATTATGAGTCATAGTAAAATGGTCTTTGGTGATTCACTGCTACTTATTTTTTTTGAGCATGATAATTATCTTTACTGCTTAAATTAGGTTTTCTTATTTCCAAAAACAATTTTTTAAAACCTTTGAGCCTTTGTTGGATTTTTATTCCATTGTTTAATGTAAATAAGATTAAATACTCTAGGCCTTTCAAGTCTAACATGAGACTTGGTTACACTTTTGTAATACAGGATGTATTTGAGTTTCCATTCTAGATCATTTTTTGAAAGAATAAAAAGGGGTTTTTTAAAATTGTAAGTTAGCTATAAAGTAGAATTTTAAAACAAAGATTATAAAAATGCTATTTCATTGTATTCAAACACTGAGCACTTAAAGATAAACAAAGGAAGAGAGAGAGAGAGAAAAAATCTTTGAGATATTTTTACTGCCTATACTTAAACAAGCATTAACCTATTTCAAAACCAATATCAGTTTCATAGTAAATGAGTTTGGACATGTGCATGATTATGGTTACATTTTAAGTGAAAATGGCCTGGCCTGAGGCCGAAAATCTTCAGAGATACTAACCACTTCAAGATATTCTTACTACATTTGTTCATTAATGAGTGAATTTGTCTGACGGGTGGATCAGATGCAACTGAGCTCTCCATTAAGTAATTGAATTTATGTGTATTTTAAATGCCTGATAATTTATGAATGAGGAAATAACCTGAAATGCTCAAAAGAATAGCAAAAGTATGTTCTCCAAAGACCACTTTACCTCCCAAGCTCGGTCCTTGTTTTCTTTTGCACATCTCCACATTTTCCATGATACTTGGCACGTCATAATTTGTTGTTTGATATACATGTGTGTGTGTGTGTGTGTGTGCGTGTGTGCGTGTGTGTATACATATATATGTATATATTACAATGAATTCATAGAAAAATAAACTACATTGAGAGAGGACGTGTGCATTTCTACATATGTATTTCAGCAATCTATCTGACTTAGTGGGAACAAAACTACTTTGCCAAGAATTTCATTATTTAATCAATTAGCCCTGCTACGACTTTGCACCATGTGCTTAACCAAGTCACTTACTCCTTGTTTCCTCATGTTGATTTGTTTAAGAATTGCTTCATCATTCGTGAAATAGGACTGTCTTTCTGACTTTGTAAATGTATATTTGTACCTCCCAACCCAGGCAGGGATACATAATCCGAACTTTGTATGATGTCACAAACTCATTAAAAGGCTAGTGTCCAAGCTTATTAAAATACTAAAACAAGACGTACACCAACACCTCCTCACAGAATCCTGTCAAATTTTAGGAAAGCATATATTCATATTGTGTCGTGAAATAGCTGATGCATATTTAACAGGCACAGCGTCTCAGACATTAACTATCACGTTATGAGAGTGAATTCTATATCTGACCCTAATTATGATTTTTAGTTCTTTAGTTTTCTCTTTAACCTCTGTATTTATTTATTTTTTTTTTCAACGTTTTTTATTTATTTTTGGGACAGAGAGAGACAGAGCATGAACGGGGGAGGGGCAGAGAGAGAGGGAGACACAGAATCGGAAATAGGCTCCAGGCTCCGAGCCATCAGCCCAGAGCCTGACGCGGGGCTCGAACTCACGGACCGCGAGATCGTGACCTGGCTGAAGCCGGACGCTTAACCGACTGCGCCACCCAGGCGCCCCTAACCTCTGTATTTAAAGAAAGCTCCTGAGAAAGACAACTGGCTGATCCATACTAGTCATAAATACATATTTGTAGTGCAAAATCTTTTCAAATATCTTCAACCTCGCCAATGAACCGATGGCGTTGCTAGTATTACTGATATTATTTTTTCGATTCTGTAGTCAAGAAGAGGAAGGCATGCTAGTTCGGTGTATGCACAGGAACATTGCTCAAGAGAAATGGATGTAACTAGAGGGAATGACATTACACACAAAATTCAACGAAGTAGGCAAGCAGTTCTACCACCGAACGCATTAACATTACATAATTAGGCACCAGACTGCTTGTTTATTAATTCTTCAATAAATACATATTCGTACTTTAAAAGGTACCAAACACTATTCCAAGCATATCACTTGTAACTCTCTTCGTCCTCCTAAGACGTTTTGAGTCAGGTATTCTTACTGTTGTCATTTCATAGATGAAGAAGCTGGGATACACAGAAGTCAAAGCCCGAGGCTAGTAAAGCCCAAAGCCTTACAGCTAAGTAAGTGAAGGGCCTGGGATCCAAACACAGCACTCTGGATGTTGAGCTTCTACAGAGCGAGGACCACTTCCTGCCATACTTAACAGGGTATGTTGTATGGAGAAGCATTTATTCAGTATTTGCTGGATAGAATCACGACAGCAGTGGAAGGTTTTTGTCCGTATCGTTTGCTGAGCTTTTCTGTGCAAGCCACTGCACCAAAGTAAACCAAAGCCGCTACTTCTAATGGATGTTTATTGGGGCAATAGGGCGTTAGTGAATGAAATAAACTGGAGGTATCATCCCAGTTTTGCTCTGCAACTTAGAGGTTGGGTAACAGTCAGCAAGCCCGCCCTCAGAACCTCCGCTGCTCTCTTCATCAGGAAAATGGGGATACTTCACACCCTGAGAAAGAAGCTATGAGAATTAGAGATAGATAGTACAGTAAAGTGCTGCAGAAAGCGATCTATGGTAATCAAGGGCTTAATAATAATAATGCCTGTAATTATTATTATTATCTCATTAGTTCGAAAGCACACCTCAAGCTGGTGGAACAAATGGAACTAGAACCTGGGTCTTCAGATTTCCAATCCGGCCTGTCCAAACACTCTTATTCTTCTCCTCTATGGTTATTTAGGGTTATTTGGGGTTATATTAAATTAAATAACTGACACGCATCGAATACCACCATCGTACTTCCAACGCACCCCATTTTTAAGTTCTGTTTTTAAGCCCAATTGTGGAAATAATTTTGCAATGCTGCAGGAGAACAAAGCAATTTGGTCTTTCTGATTAAGGAACACTACTGACACGACATCAGGATGAAACTCACTCTGGAAAGCAGATGTTATTATATCAAAACCACAAAATGTTATCAGGGCGGTTCCCTCAGGAGACGCTTACTGGCAAAAACTTCTGACACCATCAAAAAATATAACATTTTTCTCTATATAAGAGTTTATGGTAGAAAATTTAGAACGTACAAAGGCAAAGAAAAAGAATAAAAGAAAAAAAAATCTCCAGAAATTCCTTCACTGAGAAAAGCCCAGGCCTGTGGGGAAAAATGGAGCTGTTCTAAAGTGTATGCAATAGGGGCGCCTGGCTGGCTCAGTCAGTTAAGCGTCTGACTCCCGGCTCAGGTCATGATCTTGCAGTCCATGGGTTCGAGCCCAACCCCCCCCCCCCCCCCCCCCACTGTCAAGCTCTGTGCTGACAGCTGGGAGCCTAGAGCCTGCTTCTGATTCTGTGTCTCCCTCTCTCTCTCTGCCCCTCCCCCACTCGTGCTCTGTCTCTCTCTCTCTTTCAAAAATAAATAAACGGTAAACAATTAAAAAAAATAAAGAGTATGCAATATTTGTAATTTGCATTTTACTTCCGTAATAGAACAGTCTTTCATGTCATTAAATACCCTTATATAACATCACCTTAAAAGGCTATGTGGGATTTTATTTTATGGATACAAAATAACTTACTTTACTGAACAAGTGCTTGTTTACAATTTCTTTACTATTATGAGTAATATTGCTGTGAAGATTCCTGTGATACAGTTTAATTGTTAAGATAGAATTCTGGAAGTGGAATCCTTGGTCAAGGTTTTAAACATTTTTAATGCTTGCCAAAGTGCTTCTGGCAGTGAGTGAACCTTATCAACAATAAATATTATCATTAAAAACAATCTTTGGGGCGCCTGGGTGGCTCAGGCAACAGCCTGACTTAGGCTCCTATCATGATTTCATAGCTCATGAGTTCAAGTCCCACATCGCGCCCTGTGCTGACAACTCAGAGCCCGGGGCCTGCTTCAGATTCTGTGTCTCCCCCTCTCTTTGCCTGCCCCCACTTGTGCTCTGTCTCTCTCTGTCTCTCAAAAATGAAAAAACATGAAAAAAATTGTTTTAAACAATCTTTATACATTTGTTGTTGTTTTTATTTAAATAACATCTTGCCAGCCTTTTAAAACCTTATATTTCTTTGCTTACTAATGATAATTTAAAAATATATTTGTCTTTCATTTTATATTCTGTTCTTGTGAAATGCGTATTTATGCATGTAATCATTTTTATACTGAACGATTTTTATTATTTATTTCTGTGTACTCTTTATGTAATAGTCCTTTACTATAAAAACAACTGTATTTTCCTTAGTCTCTTTTCTTTGATTTTTAATTTTTAATGTTTTTACCAAAAAAAACTAATGTTTTCATTTTTATGTAATTTAATCTGCTATCTTTGGCACGAAATTTAGAAATTCTCACTCTAGCCAGAGATTGTAAAGATATTAACAGTTATTCTCTAGCACTTAAAGGTTATAGTTTTAACATTTAAAAACATATTGTTTTTGGACCTTGAGGTAGGTGTATACACATACGTAGAGACTCCTGTATAAAAGGATATAAATAGTACACATTTTATATTTTCTCCCTCAAATAGCCATTTATTGAATGACTTTCCTTTCTCCCTTTGACTTGAAATGCCATTTTGTTCACATACTATATCCTCGTTTCCAGTTGTAGTTATGGACTTTCCAAACTATTGCTCTGTCTGATCATTTCTATACAAATTCCACACTGTTTTAATTAAAGTGGGCTTATGTTACTTCTTAAAAACTCATAGGACACATCTCTCCCTTTGCTTTTCATTTTCTTACTTTTCTTTTTTTTTTTAATGTTTTATTTATTTTTGAGAGTCAAAGAGAGACTGAGCACAAGTGGGGACAGGGGCAGAGAGAAGGGAGACACAGAATCCAAAGCAGAATCCGAAGCTGTCAGCACAGAGCCTTACAGGGGGCTTGAACTCACCAACCGTGAGATCATGACCTGAGCTGAAGTCGACGCTTAACTGACTGAACCACCCAGGTGCCCCTGCTTTTCATTTTCTAAAATTTCTTAGCAAGCGTAACTCAGATTTTCTTCCAAATAAATGTAAAATTTATTTTGACATATTTTTACAGCCGAGGGTCCACTTTTTGTCTATTAGTGACCTAGCAAGACATTGTTCTTCCACAAGATGCTTAAAATTGCAATACTTTTGACTAGTAGAAGAAAACAAGGTTGTAGATAACAGAACACAACACTGGTGAAAGCTGTGAATTATTTCTCCATGACTTTAATTCTAAGGTAGCCCTTAGATGAAGATCAACACGCAAATGAGCTGTTGGACCAATTTCTACTTAATAATAAAACCTATGTGATTCAGGCCCAGAATCATGGTATGTTTAAAATGGTGCTGTCTGAGGCTAAGAATAATTTTCTTTTTATTTAAAAATTATGAAAGGAATTATGCTTCCTTTAAGATTCAGATCACATTCGCGTTCTTACAGGAAGACTTCGCCATTCTCTCCAGACCTTGGAGTCCTCTCTTTACTGAGAACTGCTGCCAGACTATCTCCTGATATGTACTGCCTTTTATTGTTGTGGGGGGATGTGTGTGCACATGCGTGTGTGCGTGCGTGCGTGTGTGTGTGTGTGTGTGTGTATGCGTGGTGCCAGATGTATCCAGTCTCTACAGCAGATTGCAAACTCTCTATCAGCCCAGTGTCCCACAGACAATACAGTCAAAATGTATCCTTTGAGGGCCATTTCTAATCCTGTGATTCCATGTTTTTGTTTTGATTTCCTCAAGATTATGCTACCAACTTAATTGTCATAATTTCATCATAATTTGGCACTGGTATTTGAGTTTTATGATACTTATTTGATCTAAAAGATCATAGCTTTTATAATTAGCCTACAATCATTGGCATTGTGTTGGTGTATAGATCATATAGGAATTTTTACTGTAAAGATTTTTTTTAAAGGACTTCTGGGGGGGAATTATGGAACAAAGCAGGATTGCAGAATTTCCCTTCCAAACATACTAGGAAAAGCAAGTAAAATTGAACTATAAAGTTAGGAAAGGGGTGAGTAGGAGGACAAAAATTTTTGATGGGGCACAATTGGCATTGCATAGCTTCTAATTCTTCCATGGACATAACCAGCAAGGAATAAAAAAGATGAACTAAAAGTCTTTCAGAGTAGGGCTAGGGTGCCTACTAGTAGCTGTGGGAAAAGTCTAGAGAAATTCCTCAAAAGTAGAAGCACCTAAAATTATCTTAGAAGCCTGACTGAGGCAGAAGGCTATCAGAACTTATCACCCTATGGGGTGCTGTGCTATCTTAGGGTAGTAAGCCAAAACTCATAAATGGGATATGTTTCTGGCTAACTGGACTGGGTTATAGGACATTTCACATCCTAAAAGACCCTGCAGAATAAGATTTCCCAGCAAGGACTGTATAAGCCCAAATTAAGTTCACCCTCTTTCTTTTCCCTCACCTCTTTGTTGTTATGCAACAGAAAAAGTGGCTTGAAAGAATAAAACTACCCTCAAATATTAGCCCAGAGGGAAAATAATAAATAGGTCTCAGCAGTAAGTGGGAAGAAAATTAGGGAGAACACACCCACACTATATTACAAAGGGCAGAGTGTTTGAACTAAGTCATCTAAATAAAACATGAACAGGAGGGAAAGAACATCATGGCAACTAGACAAACACAGAAAGAAAGAAAGAAAGAAAGAAAGAAAGAAAGAAAGAAAGAAAGA